>NC_134493.1:29181990-29189490 GCF_040206685.1 Ascaphus truei | reverse complement strand
CCAGTCCTCAAGGAGCAGTAACAGTGCAAGTTTAAGGATACACCTGCTTGAGCGCAGGTGTTTCAGTCAAAATGATTGAGCCGCCTGTGCTAATGAGAGAATATGCTTTAAGCCTGTACTGTAATAGTGGTCCTTGAGGACTGCAGTTGGTGAAACACTGCAATACAGGATGGCACATTCTCCATTGAAAATACATTGTCACGAATTAGTAGATAAAAAGAATGATGGAAATGTAATTTAATCTTGAATATTAAATCGAAATATAATGCTGTCAAAGTTCATCATATTAAATATCCATCATTATTAAAGAAAATTCAAGCCCCATTCTGAATTCAGTCACAAGGGGTTAAAGGTTTCAACATATAAATCCAATCGGCTTCTCTGCAGTGTCGTTGTTTAACCCTATCACCTCCCCAACAATTGGGGTGATTATCATCTCTTCTTTATAAGCCTCATATGGTACATTGTGCCTACTTTTAGAGCTCTACTTGTTAAGCCCACATAAGACTTTGAACATCCACATTGTAATACGTAGTTATAAAATCTGAATTACAATAAGTCTTAATTTTGTATTTTTTACCTTGAGCATCAAAACCCCTCCCCTTTTTTTTTTAATTGAAAATAGGCATTCTTCTCTTTTTCCACATGCGTAAAAATCTAGTTGTTTTACTCTCTCCTTTTAAATTCAAGTGAAAACAAACTCTTCGAGAACGGATTATCCAGTGTGGGAATTCTTCTAAAAACATACCTTGGACCCAATGCCCCTATTTTCTTTAATTTAGGGTCCATCGTTAAAACGTTCCAATATTTTTACATTATGGATACTATCTCTTGACCTTGAAAAGAAAAAAGAAAGCGCTAACGCCCTAAGAAAAAAAAGTCCAGACATAAATCTCAATATAAGTAGACAGACCTTAGATTATCACAGTGAGTGCATACAATTGCGTTTTGTACAATAATATTTATTATATCGTAGAGTCTTGAATCCACAAATTTGTAGTCCTGAAAGAAGGGATTTCCACTTCCCTAAAGAAAACTGCTGATGCGGTGGAAGGTTGGACGCCTTTATGGTGTGTGGACTATTAAATTCATAAAAAAAGAGAAACGGGTATTGGAATCACAATACAGTATGTGCTAGAATGTTGCGCTTTTTTAGAGGCACACTTAACTTTGTTGTTGTGGTTCTCGTAAACAGTATACTCTAATTTTCCTCTCACAGCCGTCCGAGATATAATGTGATGTACTGCATCTTAGTACTAAGATATAAAAGAGGACATGGCATAATAACATTTAAAAAACACAAATCGTAAAATTGCGATTTTGAACTCGCAAACGGTTCTGTTCAGTCTGGCATGTGAATACAATGCTTTGCAGCACACTGGTAGCTGGTTGTCATATGTGAGCAGCGGCGTTAAAATTCTCCAACCGGGACGTGTGACTCCTCCTGCAATCCCTGATTTCAAAGGCTCCCACCTATGCGGTTGTCGGCTCCCTTAGGCTTCTGGTTGCCCTCTCGTTCAGACAAGTTGCGACCAGGCTTCCTCTGTCTCCAGAACAGTGTGCACGGCTGTATCTGCAGAGGGCCGGCACTTCCGAATACGGTGCCAGACTGAGCAGCGACGGTGGCTCACTTGGGTCAGCCCAACACGTTTCACAGTTCTGCTACAGGGGAGATTGACATATGTTCCTCGACCCAGTCTTAAATACCTGTTTGGTTACAGGCACTTGATGCGCAATTCAAGTCCATTTAAGTATGAGAATAACACTATTCATAATCAAATTAACCTTGTAGAAGGTAAATTACTCAAAATCTTCACCTCTTGTGCTATAATACCTTCTTATTCAAAAGAGCACCTTTACAGGTGAGAGACCATAACAAGAAATAATCCATTGAAATATGTAATCGGTAAAATGTGTTAAAAAATCTTCAATGCAGGGTTAGGTATGTACCCCCATGATAGAGCGAACGTCTCAATAGTGGGAAAAAGAGAATTGTAGCAGCATAACCAATATAAAATGTAAGTATAGTATGTTAAAAACACATACTCAACTACATTTCAGCCAAACAGGTGTAGCAATTTTAAGAGAAACATCTTTAACGAAATGTATATCGTTTTATCTGAATGATCAGTCTTATGGGAAATTTTGAAAAAGAAAATATATATAATCCAATTATCAAATGAATATAAAGTGTTATAGCAATAGAGTAGGATTCTACACATAATATACAGCAATACGGATAAATTGTTGAAAAGACAAACTTTTCTGTAATGTGAGCTCTGCTGAAATGGAGAAAGTCGGAAAGTTAATAAAGATATGAAGAAATGAGTGACAGGGTGGGACGTGAGTTTCTATAACTGCAAAATTTAGAGTTGCATGAAGAACTAATCTGCACATATCTCTAATGTTTAAAACATTTTTTATAAAGAATTTTATTAAATAGTTTTTTTAATGGGTTTTTTTTTAGAATGAAAAAAAACTACCCATTTAAGTACAAGTGTTAATAAACAGTATAAAAGTATATGGGACCTTGATTAAACTATTTATGGGAATACATCAAATGGAATCTATATATATATATATATATATATATATTTATATATATATATATATATTCATGTAGAGGTATCAGTACATATATATATATATATATATATATATATATATATATATATATATATATATATATATATATATATATTTTGATGATTAGCCTCTATATTCAAAATGTATACGATAGGGATGGATTGATAAAGGCAGTATCTAATAGATCAGTCGTTTATGAGGAAAGTGTTATAGAACACAAATGGCTGGATCCAACCACATTCCAAATCAACGGCCAAAATGATGGAAGAACCCACTTAACCAAATACTTCTATATAGGGAATCGGAGAAAGGACACAAAAATAATATCGAGGTTTAACCCAAAGGGGCGAGGGTTTTGAGGGTATAAATCCAGAAGGTTTCCTTTTGTGAGATATTTTTGTAAAGTCTCCCCCTCCAGTCCAAAGGAGACATGTTCAATCCCCCAGAATTTCAGACCCGTCGGATCCCAATTCTGTTTAATTCTGAAGTGGTTGGAGACACCATGGCTTTCCAGACCTTTCTCTATATTCCTGAGGTGTTCTCTCAATGTCACCTTCCATTTCCTCGTAGTTCTTCCTACATACTGTACTTTGTACTCACACTCCGGCATGTAGACTACTCCTTCTGTGTTACAGGAGATGTTATTCTTAACAGTAACATTTTGTTTTGAAATATTTGAATTGAACTCTTTGCTCTTTGATTTCTGTGTGTGTTACATGTGCATGCCCTACAGTTCAAACATCGGAGCAACCCTTAACTTTCTTTTGTTAATCAGCATCCTTTTTTTTTGAGAATTTCAGGAAACTGAACTGTCATCTTAAATTCACCCATACTATAAGTAGAGAAAGAATTGAGTTCCTGGACTTTGAAGTACTAGTGGAAGATGGTATAATACAAACTAGAACCTTCTTTAAACAAGTGAACTGCAATAATTACAGACAAGCCAGCAGCAGCCACAAAAAAAGCTGGCTGAATAACATCCTTTATGGAGAGTTCAGGCGAATGAAACAAAACTGTTCAAGAAGAGAAGATTACGTTCAACAAACCCAACCTCTATACAACAAATTTATAGAAAGAAATTACAAAAAGGAAGTCATTGCTGAGGCCATCTTAACAGTGAAGGGTATAGACAGAACAGAACAGATAAGAGACAACCTCATGACAACATACCGAACAATCAGGAGATGGTACCCTTTATTACGAACTATAGCAGACGGGCTCATAAAATTACTCCGGTTTTAAACAGACATAGGCACATTCCACAAAAAGATGAATGGTTGAAAACAATTATCCCTGCCCAACCGAAGTTCGTTTTCTCAATAGCCCCAAATCTGAAAAGAAAATTAGTACCCAGTCTCCTGAAATCAACATGAAACCCCCGTTGGTAATACCATTAGGTAATTAAAGGGTTCATTTAGTTGTTTGTGCGCTATGCACATAGTGATTACTTAAATGTTGCTAATTACCAAATGCCAGGGTAACCCTGCCCTTGTTCCAGAAATATCCCACTCTGTCATCCAGAGTTGGTGTATACTAAATGGGTCCTTGCCACCTCCCAAGTTTCCATTGTGATCTCTTATGTCACCATGGCCTATAATTAGGGGGCGTGAACTAAGACCTCAGACACCAGGAGGAGCCCATGATATCAGAGTAGAAGAAGGTGGGGGTCTCACCCTGTCCCATGTTTAATTGTGCAACTTGTCCTATGTGAGTATTTGAAGTCATCCTTTATTATTTTACATGTTAGGCAAAGTGCACCTATTAAGAATAGTCCCACTTAGAGAAACAGTTTGAGCTATCAGTAACTACAAGGGAACAGTGCGTGCAAAGCCACATGTGAGTGAGACTATAATGGGCCATTCATATCAAAAGCACTGCAGATTACTTACCAGAGAAGTATCTGATGGGAATTATGCATAGTATGACGGGTAATGAGAACCCAGAATGAGATGTACCCTCCTTGAAGCTAAGTAGTCAAGTGTTCCTCATAAGAACGTATGCTGTGGATGACATAATACTGGGACCAGATATAAGGGATCAGGAATGATTATGTAAGAACTTGTCCTGTTTAATGTCTCAATAAACCCTGTTCTGTGATATAAAAGTCTCTGGCGCCCTCTATCTACATTCTTCAACATCTACCTCAACCACAGTCCATCTTACCATTCCAGCCAGCCGGACACCAGCCCTGAGATCAAGGTAAAGAAAAAGAGTCTAATGTATAACACCTGCACTTTCACCTACATACACCTGTGCAATTCCCTCCTTCTGTGCCGGTTAAGGAGAGGGGTTACACACAAAAAAAGGATGCTGACTAACAAAAGAAAGTTGTACAGGTGTTTGAACTGTAGGGCATGCAGATGTAACACACAACAGGAATCAAAGAGCAAAGAGTTCACTTCAAATGTTTCAAAACAAAATGTTACTGTTATGAATAACATCTCCTGTAACACAAGAAGTAGTCTACATGCTGGAGTGTGAGTGCAAAGCGAGTAGGAATAACTACGAGGAAATTGAAGGTGAGATTGGGAGAACACCTCGGGAATATAAAGATAGGTCTGGAAAGCCATGGTGTCTCCAACCACTTCAGAATTAAACATAATTGCGACCCGAAGGATCTGAAATTCTGGGGGATTGAACATGTCTCCAGAGACTGTTGACACGTATGAATTGATATACTATTTCTCTGCAATCCTGTTATTGCTGTTCTTGGTGTTTGTTACACGGCTGGCTTTCTATTTAGGTTTTGTGATTGACCCTAGGTTTACAAGGTGTATAGGAGTATGGGATTTTCTAGTGACTCACCTGTATGTGTTTATATTATCATACCAAGATTTATCCCCTTAACATCTGTAAGGTATCAATTAGATTACTGGCAGCAGCAGTTTAAAGTTAAGTGGACACATTCATTTTCAATAGGTGTTCCTCTCTTTAGACTTCCCTGTCTATGTGAACAGGATTTTTTCTTATTTTTGTTGTGTTCAATATTCAATAATCAATATTTCACTCAGACTGGAGGGAAATATTTTGTGGTATGGCATGAAGGGAAGTACCACATGTTCCTTTTTTAAGATTCTGCGGGAATGGGCCTGAGGAAGGGGTAGTCAGCCACCGAAACCATTGCCCATCTTTTGCTCCACCACACTTACTCCCTTTTTATGCGGGCAGTTAATTGTTTGTACCCAATTTCCCTTGTGTTTTCCTTGTTTTCCCTTCCCTTCCATTTTTGACATTTCTTGGCTTGTGTTTACATAGATTTTCCCTAGGTCAGTGTCAATATCATATATATATATATATATATATATATATACACAGTGTATCGTATATATATATATATATATATACACAGTGGTCGACAAATCATCAAAAAATCTACTCGCCGAACAAAAAAAAATTACTCGCCACCTAGTACCAAATGTGTGCTGCTTGGGCCAATAGGAGCTCGCCACGATGTTAAATCCACTCGCCTGCGGCGTGCAAATGTATAGGTTTGTCGAACACTATATATATAAATATCATGGACTGACGTTTACAGGGTAACCCCTGAAGAAGTCATCATCGATGACGAAACGCGTAGGGCGTGGTTAGATTGCGGCCGCCATTTGCCCACGAACATTGTTGCTGCTTGCAGTCAGATTTTGGCTCTTGTGTGTGTTCCACGGCCGTTTTACAACTATCTAAAGGACTTTCAAAGCACTGCTCCCTGGAGGGACCTCTCTCGCTGAACACTGGATGCAAGGTGTTCCGTTTCCGGTTCTGGCTGCACGAAGGAGGGTCACGTGACGACGCCACTAACCTGAGCCGGACGCTGATGATCAAGCTGTTGGCACATGAGAGCCTATCTCATACATGCTATTGATTGCTGTACTTTTGTGAGTGGGCATTTTACAGATTTTATGTTCCTTTAATACAATTTTTATTATGGTAATACACTAGGTGTGCGCCTGTTTCTTTTTCTTTCCTTTTTTTCCAGATATGATTAGGGACTGGTGATCCCTCTGAAGCGGGCTGCAGGAACCTGGTGTTATAGCCATTGGAACAGGACTTTGTTATTGAAGTTTTTTCATTTTCTATTTTTACTTTTCAATTTTTGGCACAAAATATATATTTTTTTCATTTTTATTAAATAAATTTAGTTTTTTACATATTCATTTTTTAGGGATTAATTGTTGAGTAATTGCATTATATATTGTATTAATCCATTGCCTTATCATAGTGTATCAGCCAATATCTAGCCGCCCCACTACGCCCCAAACGCTTCCATGATTAGCTATTGGTCTTTTAGAATTCACTTTAGTCAGGATATTTTAGAGGTGCTACTTCAATTTTCACTTGTTTTGATATATATATATATATAAAAACAAGAAGAGGAAAGCGCCCGATCCTTGTGTAAAATCCAATAACAAAGTTTTAATGACATGAATCATGACAAATGCACACTCTCAATTTGTCAATGCATATAAAGCATTGTATGCATGAGCCCATGCGCCAACATATAGCCGAATCGCCGTCTGTTTGCTCCGTCACATTTAGACCTCACTGCTGCTGGTGTTACCTGGTAGACTGCCCCTCCGGCACTCGAAATTGCAGCCTGTGGTTCCTGGCAAACTCGATCTGTGTTGCGTGCGATTCAGGGAACTCCTTCCCCTTCCTGGCGTCTGGTGTTTGAGCAAATCCACCACCGTAGCTCAATTAGACCACGTGACCTTACGCGTTTCTTCCGGCACAGCGGATTTCATCAGGCGATTTTATCAGTTTGGGAGACCATTATTTGGTAGTCACCATAACAGGCGCTGGTCTATTCTATATATATATATATATATATATATATACAGTGTTCGACAAATCACCCAAAAATCTACTCACCCAACCAAAAAATCTACTCGCCACCTAGTCCCGCCCCCAAACCCGCCC
>NC_134493.1:29111061-29181790 GCF_040206685.1 Ascaphus truei | reverse complement strand
GGGACAGGTCAGGGGACAGGAGCAGGGGGCAAGAGGAGGGGAAGGGAACAGGAGCAGGGGAAGGGGACAGGAGGAGGGGAAGGGGACAGGAGCAGGGGACAGGAGCAGGGGACAGGAGAGCTAACGCAAAGGCGGAGGTGCAGAGGGCCGCGGTGGGGAGTAGGGAGCCATGTGGGGACCAGGGGGATCGCAGGGAAGGAGCAGAGGGGCCGCAGCACGCAGAGATTGGAGAGTACTTACTCTCCAACAGATGTCCGGGCAGAAAGAATGGCCGCTCGTTGGGGGCGGGCTCATATAGAGCCTGGCCGAGCGCCCACAAAGCCTGGGAGCGCGCGCCAACCAGCTGTCAGGTAGGGGGAGGTTTTTTTTTTTTCAGCGCGAGCGGGAAAATTTCAGCGCGAGCGGGGGAAATTTAAAAAAAAAAACATGTGTGCTGCTTGGGCCAATATTTACTCGCCCGGAGGTTGAATCCACACGCCCCGGGCGTATAAATGTATAGCATTGTCGAACACTGTACAGGCATACCCCGCTTTAAGGACACTCACTTTAAGTACACTCGCGAGTAAGTACATGTCGCCCAATAGGCAAACGGCAGCTCACGCATGCGCCTGTCAGCACGTCCTGAACAGCAATACCGGCTCCCTACCTGTACCAAAGCTGTGCGCAAGCAGGGAGACTACAGAGTTTGTTACAAATGCGTTATTTACATCAGTTATGCACGTATATGAGGATTGCAGTACAGTACATGCATCGATAAGTGGGGAAAAGGCAGTGCTTCACTTTAAGTACATTTTCGCTTTACATACATGCTCCGGTCCCATTGCGTACGTTAATATATATATTCCTAAGAAAAGAAAAAAGAAAAGAGTGTCCCACTAAAAGCACTCAAGCATGGTTAATAGTAAGGAGATGTTTATTCAAGGACATGGATTACAGAAAAAGAAAAATTACAAGATTAAAACAGTCCCCATAGGATCCCTACAGGCATAGAAAATACATAACATGGAAAAGCCATACTGTAATCCTGAAACTCCAAAGAAAAAACTGTCCTGCGCTTCGGTAATCAGTAGTTGCACCTATGGTGTCAAGATAGTCATGTGGGGCTGGGAAAGAGGGAGCTAAGCATGGCCGATAGAATGACCAGAGTAGGTGGGAAAGGTGATAACCCTTACCTATGTCGCAACTCCGGTCTGGGTCCTGCTCTCCTCTGCTCTTCAGCTCCCGCGTGCAGCCTTCTGTGAAAGTACAAGGGATGGAAGGGCTCCAGCGCAACTGCGCATGACAGACTCCAAACAGCTCCCAGATGAATTCAACAAAACTTTATTCGCACAAAAACACACTGGGGCTACACCACGATCTCCCCCTCTACGCGTTTCACCCTCTAGGATAGGGCTTCGTCTCCGAGACGAGTGTTGAGAACAGAATATTGCTACCCAGGAGAAAAAGTAAACTCCTGAGATGTAAGTGAAGACCGGACGGTCAAAAAATATATATGTAAGCTGTATGCTGTGAACTCGAGTCTGCCAATATTATTGATTGCCAATACAATACCACCTAGGTCACAAAGAAAGCAGGTAGAAGTGCATGAAATCACCACTGTAGGAGTAGGTAAGCACTATGTATACTTGCAGATCATCATATAAGGTATGTCCTGCTTGTGAGGTCCTGAGCAGGCAAAAAGTCTGTGGTATTAATGCAGCGAAGGTTCACAGCAGATGAATGGGATCCTAGGGGAGTGCACACAAAGACAACCCCGACTCGGCGTTTCGCACCCTTTGCGTCTTCTGGCGTCTGGCGTTTGAGCTAATCCACCACCCTAGCTCAATTAGACCACGTGACCCTACGCGTTTCTTCCGGCACAGCGGATTTCATCAGGCGATTTCATCAGTTTGGGAGAACATTATTTGGTAGTCACCATAACAGGCGCTGTCTATTCTATATATATATCCTTTATTGTACATTTCTATTACAATACAATTTATTTTTGGCATATTCCAATGTTTTTTTCAGTTTATTCTCGAGTGCTGGGGAAATTACCTTTGTTGCCATAAGAGACACGTAGATGTGTAACGAGGGATCTGAGTTGAGATATATGGTGGTGCAGAGGAGCCTTAAAAGAAGGCAAATATTGTGGTTTATATGTAAATTAAATAGGAAGCCGGCGGAGTTCAGGAGTCGGAAGCAGATACGCATCAGGAGCAGGAGATGATTGGGGCAGCAGCATTTTGAATGAATTGTAAAGGAAGAAGATGTGAGGTAGAGGCCAGATAAAAGAATGTTACAGTAGTCAATACGGGAGAGATCAAGGGTATTCATTAGTGTTTTAATGGTAGTGGAAGCTAGGAATGTTTCAAAAGAAAAAGCGGCAAGATTTAGTTAGTGTTCTATATGTGGGGAGAAGGAAAGTGAGGCGTTAAATGTCACAACTAGGAAGCGTGCTTGCGAGAATGGGTGGATAGTAGTGTTATTGCCTGTAATGGAGAAGGGAGCAAGGGCACATGGTATAGGCGGGAATATGAGAAGTTCTGTCTTAGCCATTACAATCTGATTTTGGTGTGGGACGGGGATGACAATTCACTGTTCATTTTTATTCAAAATTTGAACACTAACTAAATTTACGTCTCACTTTTGAGCACAACCTGCACCACATTAACTAGTTGGATGTAACCCTGTACATAGGGTGACTAGATTTTGAAAATGAAAAACCGGGACACAATTTTTTTTTTTTACATTAACAGTTTATATATTGTATTACACTTATACTTTACTACCATTAGTCCTAGTTACGTGTGTGTGTGGTGTGGGTGTGTGGTGTGTGTGTGTCTCGGATGGCCTCACTAATCGAACAAAAAAAAAAAGCCAGTGAATGACTTCTGTACCCCTTAACCATTGTCAGGACGCCCCCTCTTCACAATTTCTAAAGCAGCAATCCCGGATGGGATCTTACCTGATCCGCAGTCCCTCAAGGTACTATACTGGAGGGGAGGTGTTCCCTACCTGTCTTCCGATGTCTCCCGTGTGAAACTTGAGTCAGATCTGGAAGAAAGTAGGGCGGGTTACTTCAGTGTAGGTATATGGCAGTTAAGATGAGACAGAAAGGGAGACAGGGGGAGAGAGAGGGGGAGAGAGGGGGAGAGAGAGGGGGAGAGACAGGGGGAGAGACAGGGGGAGAGACGGGGAGAGAGAGAGGGAGAGACGGGGAGAGAGAGAGGGAGAGAGAGAGGGAGAGAGAGAGGGAGAGACAGGGGGAGAGAGAGAGGGAGAGACAGGGGGAGAGAGGGAGGGAGAGAGGGAGGGAGAGACAGGGGGAGAGAGGGAGAGACAGGGGGAGAGAGAGAGGGAGAGACAGCGGGAGAGAGAGAGGGAGAGACAGGGGGAGAGAGGGAGAGAGGGAGAGACAGAGGGAGAGAGATGGAAGGAGAGACGGGGAGAGACAGGGGGAGAGAGAGGGAGAGAGACAAGGGGAGAGTCGGGGAGAGAGAGGGAGAGACGGGGAGAGAGAGAGGGAGAGACAGGGGGAGAGAGAGAGGGAGAGACAGGGGGAGAGAGAGAGGGAGAGACAGGGGGAGAGAGAGAGGGAGAGACAGGGAGGGAGAGAGAGAGACGGAGGGAGAGAGAGAGACAGGGAGGGAGAGAGACAGGGAGGGAGGGAGAGAGAGAGACAGGG
Source organism: Ascaphus truei (assembly GCF_040206685.1). Taxonomy (NCBI): domain Eukaryota; kingdom Metazoa; phylum Chordata; class Amphibia; order Anura; family Ascaphidae; genus Ascaphus; species Ascaphus truei. The sequence goes on along the minus strand of NC_134493.1, from coordinate 29,178,123 downwards.
AGGGAGAGAGAGAGACAGGGAGGGAGAGAGAGAGACAGGGAGGGAGAGAGAGAGACAGGGAGGGAGAGAGAGAGACAGGGAGGGAGAGAGAGAGAGAGAGACAGGGAGGGAGAGAGAGAGAGACAGGGAGGGAGAGAGAGAGACAGGGGGAGACAGGGGGACAGGGGGAGAGAGAGAGAGAGGGAGAGACAGGGGGAGAGAGAGAGGGAGAGACAGGGGGAGAGAGAGAGAGGGAGAGACGGGGGGAGAGAGAGAGGGAGAGACAGGGGAGAGAGAGAGGGAGAGATGGGGGGAGAGAGAGAGGGAGAGACGGGGGAGAGAGAGAGGGAGAGACGGGGGAGAGAGAGAGGGAGACAGGGGGAGAGAGAGAGGGAGACAGGGAGAGAGAGAGAGGGAGACAGGGGGAGAGAGAGGGAGACAGGGGGAGAGAGAGAGGGAGACAGGGGGAGAGAGAGAGACAGGGGGAGAGAGAGAGACAGGGGGTGAGGGGGAGACAGGGGGAGAGAGGGAGACAGGGGGAGACAGGGGGAGAGAGGGAGACAGGGGGAGAGAGGGAGACAGGGGGAGAGAGGGAGAGAGAGGGAGACAGGGGGAGAAAGAGAGAGAGAGAGGGAGACGGGGGGAGAGGGAGACAGGGGGGAGAGAGAGAGAGGGAGACAGGGGGAGAGAGGGAGAGAGGGAGACAGGGGGAGAGAGGGAGACGGGGAGAGAGACAGGGAGGGAGAGACAGGGAGGGAGAGACAGAGGGAGAGGGAGAGACAGGGAGGGAGGGAGAGGGAGAGACAGGGAAGGAGGGAGGGAGGGAGGGAGAGACAGGGAGGGAGGGAGATGGAGAGACAGGGAAAGAGGGAGGGATGGAGAGACAGGGATGGAGAGACAGGGAGGGAGGGAGAGACAGGGAGGGAAGGAGAGGGAGAGACAGGGAGGGAGGGAGAGACAGGGAGGGAGGGAGAGGGAGAGACAGGGAAAGAGGGAGGGAGGGAGAGACAGGGAGGGAGGGAGAGGGAGAGACAGGGAAAGAGGGAGGGAGAGACAGGGAGGGAGGGAGGGAGAGACAGGGAGGGAGAGACAGGGAGGGAGAGGGAGAGACAGGGAGGGAGGGAGAGACAGAGACAGGGAGGGAGGGAGAGACAGAGACGGGGAGGGAGAGACGGGGAGGGAGAGACGGGGAGGGAGAGACGGGGAGGGAGAGACGGGGAGGGAGAGACGGGGAGGGAGAGACGGGGAGGGAGGGAGAGACGGGGCGGGAGGGAGAGACGTGGGAGGGAGAGACAGGGGGCGAGGGAGAGACAGGGAGGGAGGGAGAGACAGGGAGGGAGGGAGAGACAGGGAGGGAGGGAGAGACAGGGAGGGAGGGAGAGGGAGAGACAGGGAGGGAGGGAGAGGTAGAGACAGGGAGGGAGGGAGAGGGACAGACAGGGAGGGAGGGAAAGGGAGAGACAGGGAGGGAGGGAGAGACAGGGAGGGAGGGAGGGAGGGAGGGAGAGGGAGAGACAGGGAAAGAGGGAGGGAGAGACAGGGAGGGAGAGACAGGGAGGGAGAGACAGGGAGGGAGAGAGGGAGGGAGAGACAGGGAGGGAGGGAGAGGGAGAGACAGGGAGGGAGGGAGAGACAGGGAGGGAGGGAGAGACAGGGAGGGAGGGAGAGACAGAGACGGGGAGGGAGAGACAGAGACGGGGAGGGAGGGAGAGACAGAGACGGGGAGGGAGAGACGGGGAGGGAGGGAGAGACGGGGAGGGAGGGAGAGACGGGGAGGGAGGGAGAGACGGGGAGGGAGAGACGGGGAGGGAGGGAGAGAGGGGGAGGGAGAGACGGGGAGGGAGGGAGAGACAGGGAGGGAGAGACGGGGAGGGAGGGAGAGACAGGGAGGGAGAGACAGGGAGTGACAGGGAGGGGGAGATAAAGGGAGGGGAGAGGGAGGGAGGGTGAGGGAGACACCCACCCAATGATACACACATACATACACACACACACACACACACACACACACACACACACACACACACACACACTGACACACCCACCCAGCCCACTGATACACACACCCCCACCCACTGATACCCACACACACCCACTGATACACACACACCCACTGATACACACACACCCTGATACACACACACACCCTGATACACACACACACCCTGATACACACACACCCTGATACACACACACACCCTGATACACACACACACACCCTAATACACACACACACACCCTGATACACACACACACCCTGATACACACACACACACACACACACCCTGATACACACACACACCCTGATACACACACACACCCTGATACACACACACACACCCTAATACACACACACACACCCTGATACACACACACACCCTGATACACACACACACACACACACACACACCCTGATACACACACACACCCTGATGCACACACACACCCTGATACACACACACACCCTGATACACACACACACACCCTGATACACACACACACCCTGATACACACACACACACCCTGATACACACACACACACACACCCTGATACACACACACACCCTGATACACACACACACCCTGATACACACACACACACACACCCACTGATACACACACACAGACACACACTGATACACACACACACTCACTGATACACACACACACACCCACTGATACACACACACACTGATACACACACACACTGATACACACCCACCCACTGATACACACACACCCACTGATACACACACACACACCCACTGATACACACACACACCGATACACACACACACTGATACACACCCACCCACTGATACACACACACCCACTGATACACACACACACACACCCACTGATACACACACCCACTGATACACACACACACACACACCCACTGATACACACACACCCACTGATACACACACACACACACACACACACTCTGATACACACACACACACTGATACACACACACCCACTGATACACACACACCCACTGATACACCCACACTGATACACACCCACTGATACACACACACACACACACACACTGATACACACACACACACACCACTGATACACACACACACACACACACACTGATACACACACCCACTGATACACACACACACACCCACCCACTGATACACACACACACACACACACACTGATACACACACACACACACACACACACACACACACACACACTGATACACACACACACCCACACACACACACACACTGATACACACACCCACACACACCCACTGATACACACACACACACACACATACACCCCGCCAGCCCCTGCACCGCCCGCACAACGCACAGCCACCACTGCCCGCCCCCGAGCCTATCTCCCACACCAAGTGGACGGGGGGAAGTGAGCGCAAAGGCAGGCGCGCGCCGGGGGGCAAAGGCAGGCGCGCGCGCCGGGGGGCAAAGGCAGGCGCGCGCGTCGGGGGGCAAGGGCAGGCGCACCCCTGCTACCACCTCCTATTGCGCACCCCCCCCCCAGCTGGGACTATGGACAGAAGGGGGACACTCACCGCACACAGAGCAGAGGAGCCGGGAGCGGGAAGGCAGTCAGTCACGTGTGCGCTTCACAAAGCGGAAGCCCCGCCCCCGGCTTCCTCTGACATGCCTGCAACCAATCCCCTGCGGGCCGGCCGGCATTCTAAGTTCCGCCCCCGGCATCATCATTCATCCAATCCCCTACGGGCCGGCCGGCATTCTAAGTCCCGCCCCCGGCATTCTCCATCATTCAGTCCCCCGGCACACACACACACACACATACAAAATACTTACCGGCCGCCGCATTCTCCTCACCGCCGCTGCCCCGCACTACCGGGACCAGGGACAGAAACCGGGACAAAAACCGGGACAGACTTAAACCGGGACAGGCCTCAAAAAAACGGGACTGTACCGGTAAAACCGGTACGAATGGTCACCCTACCTGTACAATACATTGACATTGGCAAAATTATTCAAAGAGACATCTATAGAAAGGCGCATTTCAAGGAACTCCCTTCTTTGTGCTCAAAGTTGCCATCCCAGGTCCTTGACCAAGGGCATCCCCAAGGCACAATTCAGCAGGTTGAAGAGGCGGTGTTCTAAGAAGGGGGCGTTTCTTGCACAGTCTCAAGGATTGACAGAGCGGTTTATTGCTAGGGGTTATACACCTCGGGGTGTTCATGAAGCATTCATTCATGCCGATTCCCTAGACAGAAATGATCTTTTGGGACATACACATACATTTTCTAAACGTAGAACAAAGATTCATCAATACACTAAGGAGGACACTACTTATCCAATGTTTGTAACCGCATACAATAGACAAGCTCAGACCATTCGAACTATTATACAAAAACACTGGAACACATTGTCACTAGATAAGGACATTGCACCGGATGTATAAGGAGCTCCTAAAGTAGTTTTTAAGAAACTATATATATATACACACATACATATATGTATATATATATATATACACACATACACAATTTATATATTTTTTCCAGTATATATCCATTACTATTTTTCTATTATTGTTCTATTTATAATATGTGTGAGATTTGTTTAATGTTTTTCTATTATCAATGTGGGATTTTTCTACTTTCATTTATAATCGTATTATATTGATTAATAGGTACTTACATTTATACTCATATATGTTACATTATTACTATAGCTATAATTACTTTATCATTAGATATAGTTTGGTTTCCATTTTTCTCCATATTTCTATTGCTATATATAGGTTATGTTAATATGCTATTTAATTGATTAAGTATACGTTTTCATTATTTGTATTTGATTATATATATATGCATATATATATATATATATATATATGGAATTTAGGTTGCATTAATAGTTGTTGTTGTTGTTTATTTGTTTACACACTACTGAGCTCATTGGTTTTATCCTTATTTTTACTGTCTGCACAATGTTTAGTGTTTGTGGGAGTTCTCAAACAATCCAGGAGGAGCATGTATGGGACAAAGAGAAAGATACACAATTTAAGTGCAGATGTAATAACAATGAGGTCTAATTTAGGATGTAATCTTGGCTCGGATGTTCAGCCTACTCACAAGATATAGAAGAATAGAGTGCAGTTAGCAGATAGGGCTGCTACCCGTATGGTATAGATCAGGGGGGCGCAAACTTTTTTCCCTGCGCCCCCCTGACGGCTGTCCCCTCACTCCCGCGTCCCCCCCCCAACCCCAACTTACCCGCGCTCCGGCGTAATGACGTCACGTTGCCATAGCAACGTGACGTCACATGACCTCGCAGCGTCATTTTGACGCCGCGTTGCCATGGCACCGCAGGGAGGAAGCCGCCGGAGCCACGGTAAGTTAGGTTTATAGAGGCCCTGCAGCTCCCCCGGCACTTAATTTAAGTGCCTTCGGGAAGCGCGCGGGGCCTCTGTAAACCCCGCGCCCCCCGTCGGCAGTGTCGCGCCCCCCTGGGGGTCGCGCCCCACAGTTTGCGCACCGCTGGTATAGATGCTGTTTGGATCTCCCTCAAAGGCGTGTTCACCAATGCGATGATAGTGTATGAAAGAGATGGGAAAGCACTACATAGCGCGATCAGGCTGATAGACATAAACTTTATAAAAAAGGTATAAAAGTGCGCACTTACAATGTGCAAGATTAAAATAAGCATTTATCACATAATATGTGAATATCGAAGGTCACCGCAGCTCTCACCGCCTCCCCTGGATTCTCCAAGTCTCCCTCGCCTGCAGTCTGGTGTCGGAGCTCCTCTCGCTGCGTCCGTAAGGGCGTGTGACGTCACGGCTGCTTGGCTGGAGGACTACGGATCGCCCACAGGTTCAAAAAGCAACACTCTACGCGTTTCGCCCAGTCTAGGTAGACTGCATCCGGCTTCGTCAGGAGTGTGCATGCTTAGGTAAAAGGATCCTTTATATACCCTATTATATCAATTAAATAATTATCTAAAACACTTTAATCAGTGCTCATAGCGCAGTTTTTTATTTCTATTGGCAAAGCTGTAAACAATGATAATTATACCGAACTAACATGAATACAATCTGATAACATCTTATAAATGTAAATTACATGGTCAGACTTTATGAACCGTCATTTAGAGTATTCCAAATTATATATATATATATATATATATTGATTACGGAGGATAATGATGTATATAATTTCAACATAAATGCATCCATATATTGATTAATTATCCATACTATAGTAAAAAAAAACAATGGACTATCAATCAAGAGGGCAATCCTCTACATACATATATCATATATTTTACAAATGGCTAAGGATTTCTAGGGGCAGAAATACAGGTATTAGGAGAGATAGGTTTGAGAAAGCTTTTGCCTAAGCGAAACGTACGTCGGCAGTGACGTCATTACGTCAAGGGGGCGGGACCAACGCTCGTGATCGGAGCGCGTCCTGACCCACAGTAACTCCCTCACAGAGAGTTTCATATAAGTATTTAGCTTGCTATCAGTTCGTGAGGGCAGAAACCGTGCTGATTTTTGATACACCAAGCATTAGCAGAAGCGTGTATGGCGACACAGTCTGGTCACGGTTCCTGTCTTTTTATGCTACCAGTACCTCATGTTGTTTTTATTCGCCTCTAAGTGTTAGTAAACACTACTTGTGATCTACATTTTTTCTACCCACCGGTTTTTCAGCCATCTGTCTGTCTGCTTAGAATAGATACACCCTCTAGGAGACCTGCGCTAGGGGATTTGTTAGTGAGTGTGTGTGAGTGTTCTTAACACAGACAAGGTGCCCTGATTTAGCAGCACCACCCAGGGACCGCAGCAATGCCCTGCCTATATGGATTGCCCTAACATTTGATGACTGATGAATGTCTCTGTGCAAGTTTACCCTGGTGTGTACTTACCTGGTATACTATCGAAAACAATGTGTGTGGTGCTCTCAAGACAATACTTAAGCCAGATAAGTATATAACAGGAAAACAACCCTTGAATGAATATATATATATATATATATTGTGACAAACGGCTTACTCCGGGGCTCCGTCGTTTGTCCGGGACTGTTTAGAACACGGTCTTTTAGGGTAGGTTAAATGATGAGGCGTCACGTACTGTTCCTTTAAACAGGCTATGCCTGGTTTATTCAGTCCCAGGCACTGAGACTGCCACAGTGCATACAACAGAAAACAGATCAAAACAAAAGCTGCTCACCTGAGCGATAACTTAACTTAGATATCCCTGACTCAGGGTTGGAAGTGGCTTTTCCACTTCCAACATCAAAACACGGTACTTTTGCAGTCTTACACAAATGAACAGAAAGATTGAACCTGTTTGGGGAAGAGGCTTCTCCCCTCTGTAGTTCAGCAGCCTTCCAGCCTCCTGGCTCTTGTGGGGAGACCAGAGCAAACAGGAAATCAGTCTTTCATACCTGATTCCTAATTAGCATGACAGGTGACAGAAATCAGGCAGCAGACAAACTCTGGTCTGGATCTCTCATCCCTCAGTTCCAGCGCTTGCCAAACTGTGGGATGGAGTGTATGTATTATAAGGCTGCACTCCCAGGCCAAACAGGATAGAAACTGTCTAGTATCCTGGGAGCCCTATATACGGAATTTATTACCATCCCCTGGTTTCTGTCACATATCCTCCCCCCCAGCTCAGACCTCGAGGGATGAGCGACCATGGATATTAGGGAGTGCATCCTTGACAACCCGTCAGCATTGCCATGTTTGTGCCCTGACCTGTGTTCCACAGAAAATTTAAAGGGTTGTAGGCTTAGGAACCACCTGGTCACTCTAGCATTCTTTTCCCTGTTTTGACACATCCAGGTAAGGGGTGCATGATCTGTGACCAACCGGAATTTTCTCCCCAACAGGTAGTATTTGAGCGTCTCTACAGCCCACTTTATTGCAAGACACTCTTTCTCTAATATGGAGTAATTTTTCTCCTGGGGATTTAGTTTCCTACTTAAATAAAGGATGGGGTGCTCCTCACCTTGAGACTCCTGGGAGAGTACCGCCCCCAGCCCTACCTCAGATGCGTCGGTTTGGACTACGAACTCTTTGGAGAAGTCAGATGTGACCAACACTGGTTGGGCACAGAGAGCTTCTTTCAGGCTTCTAAAGGCCTGTTCGGTTTCGGGGGACCACTTTACCATTAGCGGTCCTCTTGCTTTTGTGAGGTCAGTTAGTGGGGTTGCCTTAGTTGCAAAATTAGAAACTGTCTAGTATCCTGGGAGCCCTATATACGGAATTTATTACCATCCCCTGGTTTCTGTCACAATATATAGTGTCTCTAGGAATGTAGCCCGGTAATGACAATCCCACAGACCATGTAGTAAGGAAATGTCAATGACACCAGCAGGTGACCGGTAGAAGAAACATCCTATGACTATACTATATTGTAATAAGGGCAATATGGAACGAACTCACTTGGGAATCTTCATCCACCATAAACAGCAAGTCCAGTTGGGTTCCAATGTCCAGGGTTGAATGTGCATCCGTAGACAGTACTCAGAATGTAGAACAGGGAAGAAAAACAAAGCACCAAGTCCAGCTGTAGAATAGCAATAACACCAACAGGGATACGTACCAAAAATAAGCTATTTAATAGGATCCAGGCAAAGTAACAAACACACCTACGCGTTTCGGACCTCTACAGTCCTTTATCAAGGACTTGATAAAGGACTGTAGAGGTCCGAAACGCGTAGGTGTGTTTGTTACTTTGCCTGGATCCTATTAAATAGCTTATTTTTGGTACGTATCCCTGTTGGTGTTATTGCTATTCTACAGCTGGACTTGGTGCTTCGTTTTTCTTCCCTGTTCTACTTACCTGGTATACTTACCTGTATATACAACGATCTGGTATATACGACACCACCCACCACTACCTACAAGCTAGACACTTGACTGATACAGGCGACCTTACCTGTGATTTACTCCTAATATACACAGACACCTGTGGTTGTCCAATACATCTGGCTTTACCCTGCACATATCATCAAGGGTTACAGCCTACACTTTACACTTGAGATCTGGCATTTTTTACTTTCGCTGCGCTTTTTTGGCCTATATTAGTATCAATCACCCTGGTACTTAGCGTCCATATATATTTTAATTGAGTCAAGACTCCAATAAATGTTTTTTTAGAATATTCACGATACTTACTACTTCATACACCACCTCCTCTACTGTAATTGTGCACTGTTGAGTGCTCTCCGTTGGGGTTCTTTTTCTCCACTAGTACATACTCACAAGATATAGAAGAATAGAGTGCAGTTAGCAGATAGGGCTGCTACCCGTATGGTATAGATGCTGTTTGGATCTCCCTCAAAGGCGTGTTCACCAATGCGATGATAGTGTATGAAAGAGATGGGAAAGCACTACATAGCGCGATCAGGCTGATAGACATAAACTTTATTAAAAAAGGTATAAAAGTGCGCACTTACAATGTGCAAGATTAAAATAAGCATTTATCACATAATATGTGAATATCGAAGGTCACCGCAGCTCTCACCGCCTCCCCTGGATTCTCCAAGTCTCCCTCGCCTGCAGTCTGGTGTCGGAGCTCCTCTCGCTGCATCTGTAAGGGCGTGTGATGTCACGGCTGCTTGGCTGGAGGACTACGGATCGCCCACAGGTCCAAAAAGCAACACTCTACGCGTTTCGCCCAGTCTAGGTAGACTGCATCCGGCTTCGTCAGGAGTGTGCATGCTTAGGTAAAAGGATCCTTTATATACCCTATTATATCAATTAAATAATTATCTAAAACACTTTAATCAGTGCTCATAGCGCAGTTTTCTATTTCTATTGGCAAAGCTGTAAACAATGATAATTATACCGAACTAACATGAATACAATCTGATGACATCTTATAAATGTAAATTACATGGTCAGACTTTATGAACCGTCATTTAGAGTATTCCAAATTATATATATTTATATATTGATTACGGAGGATAATGATGTATATAATTTCAACATAAATGCATCCATATATTAATTATCCATACTATAGTAAAAAAAACAATGGACTATCAATCGGTTAGTTATTTATACTTATTGATCAATTATACTTATATTAATACTTAGGTTTGTAAGGAGGGCAATCCTCTACATACATATATCATATATTTTACAAATGGCTAAGGATTTCTAGGGGCAGAAATACAGGTATTAGGAGAGATGGGAGGTTATATCTACATACTGCAAATTCATACGATTACAGTAATTATCCAAATAGGGAAACTTAAGTGGGTGCTATATTGAGTATAGACATTAGCTGGGATCATCCGAGTATTGCTGGCATGACGAGACATTATCACTCTTGTGATGATATTAAATTAACCAAATAATTAATTGTGAATAAGTGTATTTAAATACGAAACGTGTTGCTTTTTGGACCTGTGGGCGATCCGTAGTCCTCCAGCCAAGCAGCCGTGACATCACACGCCCTTACGGACGCAGCGAGAGGAGCTCCGACACCAGACTGCAGGCGAGGGAGACTTGGAGAATCCAGGGGAGGCGGTGAGAGCTGCGGTGACCTTCGATATTCACATATTATGTGATAAATGCTTATTTTAATCTTGCACATTGTAAGTGCGCACTTTTATACCTTTTTTATAAAGTTTATGTCTATCAGCCTGATCGCGCTATGTAGTGCTTTCCCATCTCTTTCATACACTATCATCGCATTGGTGAACACGCCTTTGAGGGAGATCCAAACAGCATCTATACCATACGGGTAGCAGCCCTATCTGCTAACTGCACTCTATTCTTCTATATCTTGTGAGTAGGCTGAACATCCGAGCCAAGATTACATCCTAAATTAGACCTCATTGTTATTACATCTGCACTTAAATTGTGTATCTTTCTCTTTGTCCCATATATGCTCCTCCTGGATTGTTTGAGATCTGTCATACTTCTTGGAACCCGTGAAACAGGTCCCACCAGAGGGTTTGAGCTGGGTTATAATTATTTTAATTATTTTATTTTATAGCACTTATTGATATTGCACTTATTATTTGCACATTTAATACCATTTCACATTGAACTTGTTCGCGCCTTTTTCACTATTTTTCACAGTAGTGTTTGTGGGAAACATTAGATTTGTTTATCACATATATACATTTTTGTACTGTGTTGTTTGTATTTCTAATTCTTGTTGGTATGTTTCTTGGTTCCCAGGTAACCTTGGATTATAGCATACTCCTGTTCCTTCCTTCTGTAGGATAGGAGCTTGAGCTTTGATCATTATACATCAGGTGTGCATTATAGGGTGCACCTGCGTAGATATAGTCCTATCAGATACAAGCATTGGCTATTTAAGATCCCCTGGGTACTTTGGCCAGAGACTCTTTGTCAAAGTCCCCTGCTAGGAACGAAACGCGTCAGAGTTTTGTGCTCACGTTATGTGTATCTCCATTTTTGTTCATTACATCTCTTTTTTCATTGATTGCGCTTGTGTGATCCTTCACTTACCGATTAGCAGGGCACCGCCTCCTGCGTGTTTTCCACTCGTTAGCCATGATAAGCTTGGGGCGATGAAGGGCCATCCAGGCACTGATAGTTGATAAGCCACTGTTGTTTTTTTCCCCACTGGTTTGCGGGTGAAAGGTCAGGTGTAGATATAATTGTGTACAACAAGAGACAGAGGGTGCCCAATGCTACATCCCATTGACAAAACATATATGATAAAAAGTATAAAGTAAAATACTTCAATAATAATATTAAATACTTGGTTATTTGGTTAACCCTTTGGCCAAAGCGTCATAAGCCTGCATACCAACATCAATTGCCACGCTCAGTAGCTCTCTGGTTGACATAAATATATATTCATCATGCGGTGGGTGTGGGAGTTTGAGCTAGCTGGGAATGTGTGTTAAAGTAGATACAATTGTGTATCGGCACAGAGATAAGTGAATCGAAAGGAGTCAATTAGGTCAGCGGTGCGCAAACTGGGGGGCGGGAGATTTGTATGGGGGGGGTGCGGACGGTTGCAGAGGTCACACGCTCCTACCCAAGGCATTGAAATTAAATGCCGGGAATCACGTGAGGCCTCTGCAACAGTAACACTTACCGGGATTCAGACGCATCGCCATGGCAACGCGCCGTCAAATGACGCTGCAAGGTCATGTGATGTGACCGGTGTCAAATGATGCCGCGGGTCACGTGACGTCACGCGACCCTGGAGCGCCATTTGACGCAGCTGCCAGGTAGGAGAGGGGGCGCGAGACCAAGGGAGGCCAGGCAGGGGGGCGCAGCATGAAACGTTTGCGCTCCCCTGAATTAGGTCACCCAGCGAGAGGGTATATAGAGACAAGAGTAAGGGGCCTAAAACTGAGCCCTGAGATGCACCTACAGACTTTCATGGAGGTGGAGTTGGCATAAGACACACTGAAGGAACAGTGAGAGCGGCAGTGCCACAGGTACCAAGAGTGGTCAACAGTATCAAAAGCTGAGGAGAGGTCAAGAAGACTCAGAATGGAGCAGTTTCCTTTAGATTTTGCAGAATGGAGGTCATTGGCTTCTTTGAGGGCGGTTCTTGTAGAGCAGGGTTGCAAAATTCTTTGCTTGCAACCCCCTGCCTGCTCTCCCCCCATGCTTGCGCCCCCCCCCCTCCTCCATCACATTGCCATGGCGACACATCGCCAGAAGCCGCTGGAGAGAAGGTAAGGCCTCGGCCAAGCTTCCCGCTAGCGTGCTGAGGCGCGCTGAGGCTCAGGGAAAGCGCGTGCTTCCCCTGGCCTTGCGGGTGCTTTCCCTGCGCGCCGTCAGGGGGCGGGCCGGGAGCATCACAGAGCTGGTTCGCCCTCATTGGGCGAACCGCTCACGTGACCGGCCCTGCGCTCCGGCAAGCGGGGAAATGTTAAATTTCCCTAAGACCTACGCTTCCGCGCGCTTGCGGAAGCGTAGGCGAGCCCCTACTAAAGCCGCTCTAATTGCGGCTGTAGGGGCTCAGTGCTGAGCGGAAGCGCGCCTCAGCCAGCAAGCAACAACCATGGACGAGGCCTAAGACACATTGACGCCTTGGGAGCGCCCCCAACATTTCTTTTAAATGTTGTAGGGGAGAGCGTGGGGCCTCTGTAAACACCACGCGCCCCTTAGTTTGCACATCCCTGCTGTAGAGTATGCTGTGCGCAAGCCTGATTGGAAAGTGTTAAGTAGGTTATAAAGTGAAGTATATATAAAGAGGCAATACGTTCCAGAAGTTTAGCTTAATTTGCTTCAAAGGCATTAAACTTCCACATCCCGGATATTAGATATTAGCCTCTGGGTCTCCTCTGTGTGAGGCTGGTTATACGGACTTTGAAACCTATTCCAGCTTCACATTGCAACCACACGTTATAGAAGTTATAATGGGTAAAAAAGTGACAAAACAGTGCACCGTACAGCAAATAAAAATACCACGTTGTGAGCACATTCACGTCTCAGACTGGTCTGTAACCTTGCTTTTCACCATTATCTGTTAGGCCTCGGCCAGGGTGGCGCCGAGCGGGCGCGCTCACGCTGGCCGATCTGAAACACATTGCGGCAGTCTGTGTGGTCAGCGTGAGCAAGTGCCTGCTCGGCGCTTAGCTGCTTGCAGAGCAATTAAATTTGATTTTGCTGCTCGCAAACGCGTCACGTGAGCGGTTCGCCCAATGAGGGCGAACCAGCTCCGTGACGTTGTGGCCACGCCCCCAGATGCGCGCGCACACCTAGCCGGCCAGGAAAAGCACGGCCGAGCAAGGCGCAGAGCACGAGCGCCAGCATGCAATGCTTCCACTGCAGCCAGGGATTCTGGGAAATTACATGCAAATGAGCACAGTGTGACACCTTTAACTGCATACTGCATTTGTCAAATTCCTGAAGGATGGATCAGTATACATTTATTCTGTGGCAACATCCTCTTGGTCATGATATAGGTGCAATTGGAGTGGCCACATTACTTTTTTGTCTTTGAGAAAGGGGTGGGTTGACACGTCGATAATTTAAGAATGTACACTCATTTACAGTGCACTGAAGTCCTGTATCTTGGATTGCCGATCCATCACAATAGTGAGAATTGTGATGTAGTGCTGAGGTGCGTGTGCTGGTCAATGCCATTTACTATAATCCTGATGGAAACATTTCTGTAAGAATTGGTTTCAAGAAAAAAAAAATGTGGCTTGATATGACTGACAGATTAATTTAACATTTCCATAAATGGATATTGTCATTTCAAATACAAAAAAAACACACATTTATTTATTGTGATTGTGAGTCAGTCAGTCAGACCTATCAACAACAGTTGTTCTGCAAAACGTTGTGGTGCACCCTGCACGCTACAGTCCCGATTTGGATTCACCACCCCCCTCACAAGAGTAACCTCGCTTGCTCATTAATTCAAGGACCCTCCACTCGTGAAGTTCCCAGACAGGGATGAGTTTCCTAATGGGGAATATTTTCTTACCCCATAGGCTTGCTGCAATTAGTGAATCTGAGGTCAGGTATTCCTCTAGAGGTCTGTTCACCCACCCCCAGGGGTCTGGCCCCACTGGGTAGAACTAGGAACTCACTGTAAGCTGATGGAGTCACATATTTATACCAGGGGAGTGGCCAACCCCCCTTGCCCCAGTGACTGGGCAGATCTGCCTGTAGCAAAGGCCACTTAGGCCTCGTTCAGGGTGCTGGCTTCGGAGGGAGGGCGTGCTGCCGTGAGAAACAAAGTATTCAATTTGAATACTGGTTGTCAGGGTAGCAACCGCCCTGTCTCCGAAGCCAGGAGTTGAAGCTGACTACAGTTTCAATAAACGAAAATTTCGTTTTTTGGAACTGCAGCAGCGTCACAGGGACCTAGGCAGCCAATGAAATCATTCTTGAGAATGATTTCATGACTGCAACTTGGATACTTACCCTGCTGTGTGTAACCCCGCCCCCTCCCCAACGCTGAAAAGTCTCCTGGGGGATAAACACAGATCGCCCAGCAAACTGCAGCAATGCCTCCCTCCCTCCGAGTCCTGCAGCTGGCACCCTGAACGAGGCCTTATCCTGCATGTGACTCCAGCATCCTCCAGACAGGATGTGCCTGAAACTGTAACAATATAACATACTGTAACTGGGGATATGATCTCACCTGCCTACCCTGGTGACCAGTTAACCCTGGCGACCAGTTAACCCTGGCACTGCCTGCAGCTGACCAGGGCAAGATTCTAGCAGGGTGCTACATATGTATTTATAATGATGAAAATCCTTGTCTTCTCTGTAAGAGGTAGTTAACAGTACATCATTATATAATAAAAATGCAATAAAATAATACAAAGTGCAAGATACATTTCAGGAAATCCTGTTATTATTACTAGAGGTCCCTTCAAAATGAAGAACCATCTTAATACTCTTTAAATGACACGAGCATTTAACACAATTTATACAAACACATAATATAGATTGGCCAACTATTTGCATTATTATGTACCGAGCAGCATCCTTCCTAGAGAATACAGAGCACCACATTTCCCAACACAATAGTAATAATGTGCCGGATCCGGTTTCCGCCCTAATCTGCCTTTATGACCAGGTACAGTAACAGCGCAGCAACGCTTCTTCCCTTTCTCGCTCGCGTATTCCACACTACCCATGTAGATAGTTCGCCCTACATGCCACACTCTGATTAAATAGGATACTCTTTCTTCAGAGCAATGCCCAGGCGCCCTACACAGCGAAGCCATATAACCTAACACCGCCTCTCTGACGCACTGACCCCTGTGCTCATGCACCTCCCGCATTATAGGCTCTGGTAGGTAAGGGAAATCGAACCCATGCGACTTTCCATAGCGCTGTAATATTACACGGCCAGCTCTACTAGACTTCACTGGATTGTGCGTGTAAGCCTGTTCTGGTAAAACCCAACACGGTGGCTCCTCACCAATATCAGCATCCTCATATACCTATTCTTCCAAACCCGGAGAGTACTGTCTCCCACGAACTCTTGGAACCCTTTACGCAAAATCTCTGCTTCTTGTTCTGGTGTAAACGTTCCTACCTCCCACCAATGTTCCACTTTATTCCCCATCACAATAATAAACAGGGTCCGGTCTAAATGAGGCACATATCCCCGAAACATGGGGTCCCACCAATTTAATGCTACCTCACAATAGTTTTAGGCATAATGCTGTCAGACATAGTTTTGGACATACATTTTGGGGATACCGTCGCTACTGGTGGGGATGCCGGTCTAGGGCTTAAGGGCTTACTCATCTCACATAATATAGGAGAAACCTTTAGGGAACGTTTGCATGTAAGTCATTACATTTGTGCACATTGTCCGGCTCAATAATGTCCTGGTACTCCAGGGGTGCAGCTGACACCAACACCGGAGCAACCAAAAAGTCCCGACTCACAGCCTCTATAGCCGTAGCAAGAAATATATGTCCCGGTTTAATGCCTTCCTGCAATCTGCCTCTGCCGATGGCCAACACCAGCGTAGCAACATCTCCCTCCTCGGACAGAGATACTGGGACCAAGTCGGATGACCCAGCATTTAAAGCAGCTCACTCCCAGGCCTTCTTTATGGCTTGGCACCGGAGCAAAAACAAATTCGGAGTATCAGCTTTCCTCGCCACCAAAGACGAGTCTAGAACAGGAACAGGCGATGTACCAGCAGGCACCGCCACAGCATCCATCACTGCGCTGCTCTTCTTACAGGAAGAACACGTGGCTGCTTCTCCACAGGGAACATCAGGAACAGCCGACTCCACGCGGTCGCGCCTGCCGACTAGTTAACCCTGGCACTGCCTGTAGCTGACCAGAACTGACATGCAGGGCAAGGGGAAGATTCTAGCAGGGTGCTACATATGTATTTAACAGGCAAAGAAAATCCCAGAATCACTTCACAGGAAACACTGATGCTCCAAATTGTGTGCCAGTTATAACAATCATCCAGAATAAACTGATAGTATATGTATAAATAAAGTCAACTTCCGTTCAGAGTCCCAGTGTTGTACATATCATGAATAATGAATAATATAGTCACCCCACTTGATCGAGTGATAGTGGCTTCACACGGGTAGGGGCTGTATAATGGTAAGGAGGCACCGTGGCAACAATACCGCCGCGTCCCCTGAGAAGGGACAAAACGGCTAAGTATGCCGCCACCCTCCGCCACTGCCTCACAATTCCCGGCGCCACACCAGACCAAGAACCCCACTGCGGAGGTAATAACGGGGGATAAATGAAAGGGCAAATGCACTCACTGTCTTGACACGAAGTCTGTCTCTGATCCGCGCTCCGCGTTCGGCGTCCACCATCAGCCGATGACGTCAGGATACTCTGTGCCGGAAGTGATGTGTAGCGTTCTCCAAGCCGGGGGAATCAAGCAAAAATAGAACAGGTAGGCGGTGCACTGCTGCCGTCAGGGTTGAAGGGAATCGAAGTCCACACGCAAAGTGAATTAATAAAAAGGTAGTTTATTAAAGTGCATATACACTAAAAAGGTGCTACAGAGCGAACTCTGACGCGTTTCGTCCCTGCCTGGGACTATGAATGCCGAGCCATATGCCATCACCATAGAAAGAGGAAACCGTATCAGGTCATTTTGATCAGACTTTATTTACAGGTAATAGTATTATTGAATATATATGTATTGCTGGTCCCACAGCTTAGGCAGCCCTGTGCCCCAAGATTGTGCTTTGTATACCGTTAGCACTGTTTATTTTCAAAATGTACTTTTTTTTTTATTGTACTACATGGAAATCCTGTACAAACTGTTTGGTAAAGATTACCCATATGGCACATTGCCTCTAATCTGGTTGTCTCGTAACCAGATAAGCATCAGCAATAGTCTTTATTGCATGTATACTTGCTGCAGATACACAATAGTTTGCATGTGTTCTGCTACTTGCATTATTTGACACCGGAGTTGGGTTTTGAAAGTGCTGTACACAAGTTCATATATGAAGCACTTGTGTTCTAGTAAAAGGGATCACAACCTGCAGGGTTGACACTTAAATAATTAAAATCGATTAAAATGTCAGATACGTGTTTACTTTGTTCTAATTCCCGTAGCCTGTGATACGCAGAAATGGTATTCGAAGTGGAAATCAACTTCCCTGACTTTGTACGATGGCAGCATTTTCAGACCGTCTGGAGCTTGGCCACTTACCATTATTTATCCATATCAGAGTAAATGACTGCTCTCATTTTGTCTGTGGAGCTCGTTAATGAAAGAAACGATTTGTGCTTGTAAACAAAAAAAACTAAAATCTGGTGCAGTTTTGTGAAAACTAAAACTTTTCATAGACTTTCCCCAGCGTAGCCAGCGAAGAGTTATATGTATGCATGGAGTGTATCATGTAGAATCCTGCTCTGGGACATCCACTTCAGCATGAGATCTTATCCATGAACTGCTGCTTTAAGTAGCATCACTAAAATATCCAATATAACGGTTTTGGAAGAGTTATTAGGATGCTGGTGATCATTGACTACAAAATCTATAAACTGCGTTGCTGGAGGAGAAGGAACAAGGTCATATGAGGTTATTACCTCATTCACCTAGCAGCGGGGGGAATTACAAATATATGGACGTTTCAAATCAAATTGTTTTCATACTCCATGAGAGAGCTTAAGTGTGAAAGCGATGAAGCAGATAATTACATGGTAAATATTATTTTTAATGCCATTCAGCGCAATACAGGGAAGAGCATTTGTTCAGCTGAATGATCTACACTTTTAATACAGTATTTTCACAGTGCTTATTTCGGGAATATAAAAAAAAGCTTTTTTTTTTTTTTTTTTTTTTAAAAGACATCTTACAGTGAGAAATGCGATACAAATATAGTAGCTAAACCCAATCAAAGGCAAAATCATCTTTACATTACAAAACAATGAGCACAGGTGGAAATAATTATATATATATATATATATATATATATATATATATATATATATATATATATATATATATATATATATATATATATCTAGATAGATAGATAGATATATATATATTTTTTTTTTACTATTTGAAAAGGCACCAGTAATTAATTGTGTGTGGGAGTTTTGTGCCACAACAGCAGAGAGATTTCCCTCGTGCCAAAGAAAGAACACATTATTTCACACATCCCAAATATACTATTTAATCAAATATAAGGGTTGTGCACCTAGTGGCCGTTACATCAGAAAATGAGAAATGTATGACAGGGAAGCCTCCGTGGGCACGGTTGGAAGTGATCCTCTTAACCAAACGTCGCCCCACAGTTGGGGCACCTTCGCTGTCTTAACGCCAGGCAGAAGAGGATCCCAATCGGAAAGAAGAAGATGGCGCATAGTATCCCCAGGCAAGTAAAGTCGTCCTCCAAAACGCCGACTCTGCAGTGAACAAAAACACATGCAATTACACGTTAACGTTTGCGACAAGACACCGACTTCATGGAACGTCACAAGCTGCCGTGAGATGTATTCTCAGCCTGGCGGATTCACCGAGCTGCGATGCAGGAGGCTCCGGTTTGGTAACTGCCAACCAAGTGAGTAGCAGTTACTGCCAGGTCTCCGTTCCATAACCCCGCATAGCGGCTTAGTGAATCCTGGCGCGTGTCACAATGTATCTAATATGTAGAAGTGTTATTGTATTGTATGTCTTTATTTATATAGCGCCATTAATGTACATAGCGCTTCACAGTAGTAATACATGTGGTAATCAAATAAATAACAGATAATATAAATAACAGATCATGGGAATAAGTGCTTTAGACAAACATAACATTAAGGAAGAGGAGTCCCTGCCCCGAGGAGCTTACAGTCTAATTGGTAGGTAGGGAGAACGTACAGAGACAGTAGGAGGGAGTTCTGGTAAGTGCGTCTGCAGGGGGCCAAGCTTTATGTATCGGTGTTCAGAATATCCACAGTGCTATTCATATGCTTCTTTAAGCAAGTGTGTCTTAAGGTGAGTCTTAAAGGTGGATAGAGAGGGTGCTAGTCGGGTACTGAGGGGAAGGGCATTCCAGAGGTGTGGGGCAGTCAGTGAAAAAGGTTTAAGGTGGGAGAGGGCTTTGAGTCGGGGGTTATAATGTACATGTTCATTTACAGAGCTACATGGATTTAAAAAAAAAATACAATGATATCGCCTTGTTTTGTACATGTGTGATGTCTCCGAGACGGCTACTACACACAATACTTCAATTCTGTTGCTGACCAATTACAGCCCAGAAAGATGCGAGAAATCTTAGCACAACAATGTCATCACAAATAAAAAAAAACGCGCGCGCCCCCTCCCCCCCAGAAAAATCCCCCGCCCCCCAGTTTGCGCACCGCTGTATTAGAGAGCGTGACAACTTCAATATCTTATAGGAGACATTAGGAACTATTGTGGATGGGGCTTCTTGGTTATAATATATAATAATCATTCACCAGTCATGTTCATAGTAAACCGACTAGTATCAATTTCATTTTGCAAGCAAAATTACATTATTACACCAATTTGCATGGCTGCTACTAATTAACTGTGCCCCTCTTAGAGAACGTAAATAATAAGGTACTATTACATACCAGAAGTATCTCTAGAGAACTGGTGTAGATCAGATCCAAAGCATCCTATCCCACCACTGGGGATATTTTATATTTAAGTTATATTCACTGTATTTTATATGACACTACCCTTCTCAGTATTAGACTATCTACTATGAAATTATCTATCTACTTACAGATATTTAGTCTATTTCTCAGATAGTGATTAAATATGGTTTGAGGGCAACGATAGGGGATTCTTTTGTGATCATCTATTGATCATTTGTGTATACATTTTATTTGTAGGAAAGATATGGTGTAATATAGGGAAACATTACCACATGCATTGCTGCTAGAAGAGTCTGCATCATATTTTGGCACAGTACCGTGAATGGTCTCATTTGGTCCCTCCCCTACTCTGCTGGATTATGTAATAATACGCACCAATATCTGTCCCTGACTAAGTACTGTGCACATGTGATACTCACATGCTATTAAAAAAAAAAAAGGCACATACTGATCTCGTCCTCAATACAGTCTCAGTTTTCCGTTCACATCAAATTATTTAATCAGACTCCTGCTGAAAAACAGCCAAATATGAACAGCGTGTGGTTAAAAGGCCAATCCCAGTGATGTGTGCAAGGGGTCTCATCTTTAGAGTATTTCTAATATATTGTTTAAAGTGAGACTTGGGAGGGGTGTGCTTTCCTATGCCTGCTCCCTTGTGTGATGTCACTGTGTTATCAGCAAGTTCTTGTACAGCCAAGTCCCCCCTCCATTTATTGGCTCTCTGATAAGGACAGGACGGGATAAGGGGAAAGAAAACACCTGATTCAAACACTTCCACATTCAGGAGCCTAGAAATTAAACTGTCCGACTGTGTGGGATTTCAGCTTTAAAGTTCCGCTGCTTGTGGATTCTGTATTATACTCCCATGGGAGCTAAAAGGGGGGGAGGTGGGGGGCTTCTACAAGCCCCCTGGGTTTATACAGAAATTCCATAGTTTTTCCATGATAACCTGGAATCAATATCAGTCTTTTCTTAAAAATCCAATAGGGTTTATATTAATCAAGTCCATGTCTTTTGAAACAAAATGATGTACAAATTAAACAAACAATGAGTAATTAAGAGTCAGGGTATGTGCAAAAGTGAAACCCTGATTTTATCAGCTAAATTAAAGGGGATAATTAGAATAAGGTGTTTAAATAATTAGGTACATTGTATTGTATGTCTTTATTTATATAGCGCCATTAATGTACATAGCGCTTCACAGTAGTAATACATGTGGTAATCCAATAAATAACAGATAATATAAATAACAGGTCATGGGAATAAGTGCTTTAGACATAAAAGTAACATTAAGGAAGAGGAGTCCCTGCCCCGAGGAGCTTACAGTCTAATTGGTAGGTAGGGAGAACGTACAGAGACAGTAGGAGGGAGTTCTGGTAAATGCGTCTGCAGGGGGCCAAGCTTTATGTATCATGTGTTCAGAATATCCACAGTGTTATTCATATGCTTCTTTAAGCAAGTGTGTCTTAAGGTGGGTCTTAAAGGTGGATAGAGAGGGTGCTAGTCGGGTACTGAGGGGAAGGGCATTCCAGAGGTGTGGGGCAGTCAGTGAAAAGGTTTAAGGCGGGAGAGGGCTTTAGATACAAAGGGGGTAGAAAGAAGACATCCTTGAGAAGAATGCAAGAGTCTGGATGGTGCATAACGAGAAATTAGGGCTGAGATGTAAGGAGGGGCAGAAGAGTGTAAAGCTTTAAAAGTGAGGAGAAGAATGGAGTGTGAGATGCGGGATTTGATCGGAAGCCAGGAGAGGGATTTCATGAGGGGAGATGCTGAGATGGATCTAGGAAAGAGTAGAGTGATTCTGGCAGCAGCGTGTAGGATAGATTGTAGGGGAGACAGGTGAGAGGTAGGAAGGCCGGACAGCAGGAGGTTACAGTAATCGAGACGGGAGAAAATGAGGGCCTGAGTCAGAGTTTTAGCAGTTGAGCAACAGAGGAAGGGGCGTATCTTTGTTATATTGCGGAGGAAAAAGCAACAGGTTTTATATATGTTTTGAATGTGAGGGGTGAATGTGAGAGGAGTAGAGTGTGACCCCCTAGGCAGCGTGCTTGGGCTACTGGGTGAATGATCGTAGTTCCAACAGTAATGTGGAAGGAGGCAGTAGGGCTAGGTTTGGGAGGAAGAATGAGGAGCTCTGTTTTAGCCATGTTGAGTTTAAGGCGGCGGAGGGCCATCCAGGATGATATAGCAGAGAGACATTCAGAGACTTTGGTTTGTACAGCAGGTGTAAGGTCGGGTGTTGAAAAGT
This sequence comes from Ascaphus truei, assembly GCF_040206685.1. Taxonomy (NCBI): domain Eukaryota; kingdom Metazoa; phylum Chordata; class Amphibia; order Anura; family Ascaphidae; genus Ascaphus; species Ascaphus truei. The sequence goes on along the minus strand of NC_134493.1, from coordinate 29,155,377 downwards.
ACATTTGTGTGTCGTCAGCATAGAGTTGATATTTAAACCCAAAAGATGTTATTAGGTCACCTAGAGATAGTGTGTACAGAGAAAAGAGAAGAGGTCCCAGGACAGAGCCCTGGGGTACCCTCACAGAGAGATCAATAGAGGAGGTGTTAGCAGAAGAGACACTGAAAGTACGTTGGGAGAGGTAGGATGAGATCCAGGATAGAGCTTTGATCCGAATACCAAGAGTATGGAGAATATGAAGGAGAAGAGGGTGGTCCACGGTGTCAAATGCTGCAGAGAGGTTGAGTAATATGAGCAGAGTGTAATGACCTCTGTCTTTGGCAGCATGGAGGTCGTCAGTTATTTTAATGAGGGCTGTTTCCGTGGAGTGAGCAGTGCGGAAGCCAAATTGTAGAGGGTCTAGGAGAGAATAGGTGTTGAGAAAATGGAGCAAGCGAGAGAATACAAGACGTTCAAGGAGTTTAGAGGCAAAAGGCAGGAGGGAGGGGAGACAGGTCGATAGTTAGAAAGACAGGTAGGGTCAAGCTTGCTGTTTTTGAGTAATGCTATAACTGTTGCATGTTTGAAGGAGGATGGAAAGGTTCCAGAGCAGAGGGAGGAGTTAAAAATGTGTGTGAGCGTAGGGATTATAGTAGGACCAAGAGGTTTTAGGAGATGGGAGGGAATGGGGTCAAGAGAGCAAGTGGTAGAGGGAGAAGAGGCGACCAACAGCGACACATCCTCCTCTGAGACAGTGGAAAAATAGACAAGGAAGGCAGGAGGAGAGAGTTAGGAAGAGGTGTAGGATGGGAGGAAGAAACAGATGGGATGTTCTGACATATGGATTCCACCTTTTCCTTAAAATAGTCAGCAAAGTCCTGAGCGGAGATGGAGGAAGGAGAGGCAGCTGAGGGTGGTTTGAGTAGAGTATCAAAGACAGAGAACAGTCGGCGTGGGTTAGACTTGTGCATGTTGATTAGTGAAGAAAAGTAGGCTTGTTTAGCTTGCGAGAGGTCAGAGTTGAAACAGGATAGTATAAATTTGTAGTGAAGGAAGTCTGCGAGAGTATGAGATTTCCTCCAAAGGCGTTCAGAGGAACGAGTGGAGGAACACAGGGGTAACTGAGAGGCCCCACCCTACATACTGTAAAGATCAGCAACTTTGTGAGTTTGGTCTTCACCATACAGGTGTGTGGAAATATGTCATGCCAGGGTCACAAGAAATCTCTGAGCACCCCAGAAAAGCAGTTGCTAATGCTCAGCAGTCTAGAAAGGGTTATAAAACCATTTCTAAGGATTCACAGATCCACCAATCCACTGTCAGAGTCTACAAATGAAGAAAGTTCAAGACCACAGTGACTCTACCCAGGAGCGGTCATACTACAACAACCTCTCCAAGAACAAACTGGCAAATCATCCGGGAAGTCACAAAGAACCCCAGAGTAACATCCAGGGATCAGCAAGCCGCTCTCGCTTTGGCTGATGTGAGTGTTCATGACTCAACTATCAGAAAAAGACTGAACAAGAATGGTGTTCATGGAAGGATAGCCAGGAGGAAACCACGGCTCTCTAATAAGAACATTGCTGCCGTCTGAAGTTCTCCAAAGAGCACTTAGATGATCGGCGAGCTCCAACAACATTTTAGGTTTGAAATATGAGAAAATCCAAAGGGTTTTCCAAACGTTCTCGCCCCTGTATGTTACTCAGTTCATATGTACAGGACACCCATCGAGAGCTCCTGCACTCATGTATATTTATTGCGAGCCTGTTAAAGCCGCAAATTCCCAGAACAGCGTATACCGCTTTAACTCGATGTTTGTATCTTGTCCCTGTGCATGTCCTGAGCTTGTCTAAATGGTCGTTCTGTGATAAAAACATGATTTTCTTAAAAACATGATTTTCTTAAAATCGCTAGCCTCTGCAGTTCCCACGGTAACGTTTAGACTCCACTGGGCCCTGGGGAGAGCTTCATGTTGGCCCCCCATACAATTAATATTGCAAATGATTATATCACCTGAACGGAGCATCAGAACTGAAAAAAAAGCAATCAGATTTGCACTTTAAGGTGTGCGAATGCTTAGCGCGCTTTAGTGAACGTGGGCCATGAATGCTTGGTGCACATGTTGTTCACGCTATTAGTTGCACTGGCGCATTGCAGAGAAAAATACACAATGCAAAAGCAGCGCAAGAAGGGGACAGGGCTACCATGCTATTTCTCCCGCGGAAACATCTGTACTACAAGCATGCAGGAGCCCGCATTCACTAAATGGTGCTACATTTTAGCATGCCTTATCTCCCATACAAATAAATGGGCGATGAGGCTTAGGCTGCGGTCTCCGTGACTGGCACAGCACATGCCTCGGCGTACGCTGTGCGCACAAGCACCGGCCCCCCAGTCACTCAGGGCAGAGTACATGCGTCAGCGCACATTCAGCCGCCGCGCTGTACTACAAGATTCCACACAAAAAAAAAGTGTGTGTGGAACTTGCGGCAGAGCCGTGGCCAATGAGGGCGAACTAGCCGCGTGAGGTCATGGCCACGCCCCCGCAAATCCCCGCCCCCTCCCAACCTCTCCCTCCCAGGACCGTGTGTGCAGCACTGTGCATGCGCCGCCCCCCCCTCCCCCCGCTGGGCGCGCGTGCACTAGGACCGCAGCCTTAGCACCATTTAGCGGACATGGGCCAGGGAATAGCAGCCTTTGCCCAGGGGGAGGAGAGGATGGGGGGGAGGAAGAGGGAGGAGAGGATGGGGAGGAGAGGATGGAGGGTGAGAGAGAGGGAGGAGAGGATGGAGGGTGAGAGAGAGGGAGGAGAGGATGGAGGGTGAGAGAGAGGGAGGAGAGGATGGAGGGTGAGAGAGAGGGAGGAGAGGGTGGAGGGTGAGAGAGAGGGAGGAGAGGATGGAGGGTGAGAGAGAGGGAGGAGAGGATGGAGGGTGAGAGAGAGGGAGGAGAGGATGGAGGGTGAGAGAGAGGGAGGGGAGGAGAGGATGGAGGGTGAGAGAGAGGGAGGGGAGGATGGAGGGTGAGAGAGAGGGAGGGGAGGAGAGGATGGGTGGAGAGGATAGGATGGGGGGGAGGAGAGGATGGGGGGGAGGAGAGGCTGGGGGGGGGAGGAGAGGATGGGGGGGAGAGGACAGGGTTGAGGACAGGATGGGGCGGGAGGAGAGGATGGGGGGGAGGAGAGGATGGGGGGGAGGAGAGGATGGGGGGGAGGAGAGGATGGGGGGGAGGAGAGGATGGGGGGGAGAGGATGGGGGGGGAAGAGGATGGGGGGGGAAGAGGATGGGGGGGGAAGAGGATGGGGGGGGAGGAGAGGATGGGGGGGAGGAGAGGATGGGGGGGGGGGGAGGAGAGGATGGGGGGGGGAGGAGAGGATGGGGGGGGGGGGAGGAGAGGATGGGGGGGGGAGGAGAGGATGGGGGGGGGGAGGAGAGGACTTAATACATTTAGCCTATAACAGGATTGTGGGCTATATCTGGCCCACAAAGAGCACTTGTAGACTTTCTACCAGTTGCTTAGGCAGCAAAGTGTCGTTTGCCACTAAAACTCATTGTATATAAAAGCCTATGTCGTCTCATTTTGAAGGCAGGCGCCCCGAGGAGGAAGGACCTCCTACCGAAGAAACAAGACCAGGGCGTGGCCGAAGAAGAGAAGAAGACCCCGGAAGAGAGCGGAAGACACAAGAAAGAAGAATACAGATGAAGATGGATTACAAATAGAAGACCCCTGCATTGTGGTGTTTTATTATTTTATGGGTTCCTGTGCGTGGATTGGTTCGAGAGTAAGCTGTTCAACGGGAGTCGGTGAGTGGGTCAAGTAATGGTAAGTGAACAAAAGAAATGTACATTTTTTTTTTTACATGTGTTTTTATTTTTTAAGATTATTTCTTGCCACTGTATGTATGTATGTATGTAATGTATATATGTCTAGATCGATATATACATACAGGGTAAGAAATTATTTTGTTTGAAAAGCTTGTTTTGCAGTATTTAAAATTATTTTGGCTATGCCGCTACAGTATGCATAAATGTGTGTAATGTATTTTCTAATTAGATAGATGTCATTTTTGGTCTTGTATGGTGTACTTTAGGTCAGCGTTTCCCAAATGGTGGGTCGCGACCCGGCACCGGGCCACGGAAGCAAAATTGCCGGGTCGCAGAGAGGCTGGCCACGCGGTGTCCCTCCCCCCCTCTCCCTCTCTCCTTGCGGCGGCCCGAGGGGAGGTGCGGGACGGTGCTGAAGTGGTGCAGGCTGCCAACACCATGCTCCGCGCCCACAGGACACAGAACACGATGCCCTGGTGTAGGTAGGAAGTGGTAGCGGGGGAGCACCCGCCGGGGGGGGTTGTACCTGTGCCGCCTGTCCTTGTGCTCTCTTTCCCCGTGCCCCTTGGTGCGTGAGATGGGCGCGGGTACGGTAGATGGGCGCGGGTGCAGGAGATGGCGCGGGGGCAGGCAGTGGTGGCTCGGATCGCGGCCTTTCCTCTCTCCCCCGCCCCCCCCTCCAGTCACTCAGATCCGTCGCTGCCTCTGTAATCCACTTTGTGTGTGTGTGTGTGTGTGTATCTGTGTATAGGGGAGAGTGTGTGTGTGCGTGTGTGTGTGTATGTATCAGTGGGTGTGTGTGTGTGTGTATGTATCAGTGGCTGTGTGTGTATCAGTGGCTGTGTGTGTGTGTATGAATCAGTGGCTGTGTGTGTGTGTGTGTGTATCAGTGTCGGTGTGTGTGTCTGTGCAGGCCAGCAGTGGCTGTGTCTGTTCAGGTCTAACGGTGTGGGTGTCTGTGCGTGGTCAGTGTCTGTGTTGGTCTGTCTGTGTGAGTGTATGTAGGTCAGTGACTGTGTGCGTCTGTGCACAGAGAGAGAATGTGTGGGGGGGGGGAGAGAATAGAGAGGATTGGGAGATATATGAAATCTGTATGGACATTCATAACTGTTTTATTTTACCTATCGGTCAGTATAGGCGATAACATTTTTAATGGGTCACGAAGGAGAAGTTCAAAAATAACCGGGTCACGGGAAAAAAAAGTTTGGGCAAACGCTGCTTTAGGTCATGGTGAGGCTTGCTTTTGTATATTGTATTCTTTTTGGTACTTATATTTTGGCGGATGGTAACTTATTCTGTTTAACGATTGAAATAGTTAATTGTGTAATTGTTATGGATGGTATTTAAATTGTTTTTGGATGTGATTAATTAATGCTAATTGATTTATGGTGACTTGCTTGGTTTAAATAGTATACTTGTTTGGATTTAATGGTATTTTGTTTGGAATATTTTATTGTTAACATTGATTTGTAGAGTGTACATGGTGCATAGATTGTATGCATCATGTACACAATGTAAATTCAATGTTTTGATTGGCATTTGATGCTTTAGATTGGAAGATGAGATTTGATTTGTTTCGGAAATAGGAATTTATTTGACTGTGGCTGATATGGAGAAGTGGTATTTTTATTTGAGCATGTACTTTGTATATTGGTTATATATATATAAATATAACTGTATGCTCATCTGCATGTCATCTGCATGTCTTAGGCAGGTCTGCAACCCCGCCTTTCCCCATCATCACCCAGCATACAGCACTTCCACTGCATCAAGGGATTCTGGGAAATGACATGCAAATGAGCACACAGTGTCACTTTTTGCCTCAATAACCATTTTTAACATGGTTCCCTATAGGCTTAAGCTTGCTGCATGGTCACAGCTTTGAGCACAGCCAGGGTCAAGGTGCATACCCAGAAAACCACCCACAGACAGGTATGTAGGCCTCCCGAGTGGTGGGTGAGGGTGGGTTAACCCCTTAATGACTGTAGCGGTTAATAACCGCTATGGTGATTAAGCGGTTAGGGGACATTACTGTACATTGGCTGTTTTTATTCTATTCTTAAATATATATATATATATATATATATATATATATATATATATATATATATATATATAGTTGCATGATGAAGCCACTGTATAAATGAATGGGTGAAGGGTGGGTATCGGGCCAGGGTGGCTAAGGGGTTAATTGATATCTGAATGTAATTACAATGTATTGGCTATGTATTTTGTTGGCAACGGAGGACAAGGATTTTGCTGGCGATGGGGGCTTCTTATTGATGAGGTCAGTAGAACTTTAGTTATTTTATTATGTACTTAATGTGTTTAATAATGGGCAGATAATCTATTATCCCTATCTAGATAATAGTTATTTTGCACATTATTGTACTGTTGTGGGGGGGGGGGGTGAGATTGAAGTATTTAATGTATAGGTCAGGTTTATTTTTTTTTACATACAGGGTTGGTTCCTTTTGTTCTGCGAGAGACCTCTGGAGACCACCTGAGGTATCCTCGGGTTTCTCACGGGTATCAGGCTGGCGGGTCCACGGGGGACACCTGCGGGGAAGAACCGGTGGCCCCACATCTGTGGGGGCACTGCGGACCCGTAGGGCCCAACCATGGGTCCCCAGACCCTTGTGGGAACCACCCGAGGCCCCTCAGACACCTGTGGGTCTGACCCGGGGCCCCCAGACATCTGCGGGCCTACTGTGGGGATCCAATTGTGGCCCGCGGAGACCACCTGGTGGGCCATGGCGCCTGGCGGGACCCACCAACAGGCCTCCAGACCCTGTGTGAGGGTGGTTAGGCCTCACGGGGTAGTGGGGGGGGGGGGGGTATGTAGGCCTCCCGAGTGGTGGGTGAGGGTGGGTTAACCCCTTAATGACTGTAGCGGTTAATAACCGCTATGGTGATTAAGGGGTTAGGGGACATTACTGTACATTGGCTGTTTTTATTCTTGTTCATGTTTTGCAGCATCGGAGGGGGCATGAACGGTGATGAAGATGAGGATGGCCTTCATCGTGGCAGCCGGACATGGGTGAGTGCAATATGTATTTATTGTTCTTTATGTATTTTAAATGGGCAAATTCACTCTTATCCATATGTGGATAATAGTAATTTTGCACATTACTATACTGTATCTGTTAAGGGTGGTGTATCTTTGTGTTGTAATTTTTTGGGGTGCACTGAATTGGTACTGCAGGCCTGCGGGGAACACCCGAGGGCCACCGCCGGCCTATAGTATCATTGATGTGCATATATGTGTATGTTAGGGGGTTATAGGGGTTGTTGCTGTAATACGTGTGTGTGTGTGTGTGTGTGTGTGTACACACACACACACACACACACATTTATTTATTTATTTAGTGTGGGGCTGTTGTGTGTGTATTTTTTTTATTGTGGGTAGCAGGGGTGGGTGAAGGGGGTATTAGCCCCAACGGTGGTTGTTTAGTGCTTGCGGTTGGGTAGCGGGAGGGCTTAATCCCTTCATGACCGTAGCGGTATTAACCGCTAAGGTAATGAAGGGGTTAAGTCCACCCGGAACCCCCCCGCAAGCCCTAAACAGCCACCAAGGGCCAAGCGGTTAGCCGCTAAGGTAATGAAGTGGGCTTTAAATGCATTTTTCCTGCCTCGGATGCATGCCGGGGGGCTCCGGTGCTGGTATTAGCTCCGGAGACCTCCGGCATCAATCCCAGGCAGGAAAAAGGCCTGATTTTTTCTAAGTGCCTTTCCGCCGCTTACCACGTGACCCCCGTAACATTGAATATACGGTATGCGGTATGAACGCGGCATGAACGGGGTGAAGTGCGTGGCTTTCGGGAAAAAAATCCCCGAAAAAAATCGGAGATGTTGGAGAATAAAAGGGGCCGCGGCTGTACTCCTGATATATACACACAGGTTGCACTATGTAATGTTCTTTTATTCTTTCATGACCACGCTGTGAAAGTCCTGCGCTCCCCTAGCTGTGGAAGAATACAATCAAGATATAGACTCCAGAACAGTCTATACAAGGGTTTTGTTTGAGCTGCTTTACAATTAATACACTATTCACATTTGGTGGTGGAAATTATATGTTTATATTTATTAATTGTTCACTTGGTTCACTTTATATAATATTGGTCACTTGATATAGATAGTTCATTTATACACATGATTGATGCACTAGCACTTTGCAGAACTAATTAAGGAGCGCCCGATTACACACTTTTTGACACAGGAAGAGTGCCTGAAGTGTGCGCAGGTAGTGACGCCGGCAGCATAATCTCGGCCTAAGTTTAGATAATATAACTATATAGTACAGATATCATAACGCTGGCACAATGCTGAATTATAAAATGGAAGTCTTTTATGTATCTAAATGTCATTTACAACAAGCTCGTGGTCCTCCCACTCCGTTCTGATCTGCCTCTTTGGAGAACTAATTGAAGAGCCCAGGGGGGCGCAAACTTTTTTCCCTGTGCCCCCCTGCCGGCGGTCCCCTCACCTCCGCGCCCCCCCTCACCGGCTCCGGCATCATGACGTCACGTTACATGACCTCGCGGCGACACGTGTGAGAAGCCGCCGGAGCCAAGGTAAGTTAGGTTTTCAGAGGCCCTGCAGCTCCCCCCAGCACTTAATGTAAGCGCCTTCGGGAAGCGCACGGGCCTCTGTAAACCCCGCGCCCCCCCCGCACTCAGTCTCGCGCCTCCCAGTTTGCGCACAGCTGCTCTAGACCAGGGGTGCGCAAACTGGGGGGGGTGTACAATTTTCAGAGGGGGGGCGGGGGGCAACGCTTAGAGGTCCCGCAGTCTTCCCCACAACATTTAAATTAAATGCCTGAAGGAGCACGTGAGGCCTCTGCAAGTCCCTTACCTGATCTCTGGCCGCTTCTGGCGACGCGTCACCAAGGCAACCTGGAGTCAAATGACGCCGTGGGGTCACATGATGTCACAACGCCAGAAAACATGGGAAAAGGCAAGAGTGGGGGGTAGGGGGGAGGCAGACAAAAGTTTGCGCTCCCCTTCTCTAGATCATTGCTTCCCAACTCAAGTCCCATCAACAGGTCAGGTTTCAAGGATAACTCTGCTTCAGCACCGGTGGCTCAATCAGTGGCTCAGTCATTTTCATTGAGCCACGGGTGCTGAAGGCGGGATATCCTGACACCCTGACCTGTGGGGGGTTCTTGAGGAGTTGGGAATCACTGATCTAGACGGACAATTCTGTAATGACATGGAACATTGAGGTGGCGTAGCGTGGTTACACGTGTGGGGAGGATTCAGGGGCAGGCGGGGGTGTGTGTGTGTGTTACACGTGTGTGGAGGATTCAGGGGCAGGCGGGGGTGTGTGTGTGTGTGTGTGTTACACGTGTGTGGAGGATTCAGGGGCAGGCGGTGGTGTGTGTGTGTTACACGTGTGTGGAGGATTCAGGGGCAGGCGGGGGTGTGTGTGTTACACGTGTGGGGAGGATTCAGGGGCAGGCGGGGGTGTGTGTGTTACACGTGTGGGGAGGGTTCAGGGGCAGGCGGGGGTGTGTGTGTTACACGTGTGTGGAGGATTCAGGGGCAGGCGGGGGTGTGTGTGTGTGTGTGTGTGTGTGTGTGTGTCTTTGTGTAAAATACTGAATGCGCGTCAGTGGTATTAAAGCTGTGGAGCAAAAGTTTTGTTGTATAAATGTAAAGCTTCTAGTCAAATTAAAAAAAGTTCAAATAACGCGTGGCGTTATCGAATGCCGCTGCTTGCGGGAGCCGCTGAATCGCCGCGAATGTGAAAACCTGTGTAATAGAATGAAGAAGCGCAAAAAACTAAATATAAAACACTTTGATAACAATAAAGGAGTGAAATGGAGAGCAAAAAAAGTATATACTGCGCTTAATGGCAAACGTCTTAAAGTGCAGCTTATCTGGATTGTAGTCCTGCAGTATACATAGAGCTGTACTGAGCACCGCTGGCTCCTGTGGGGTCCCCTAGTCCATCTAGGGACCTTGCGCCGGTGCGGGGGGACCCTTCGGCGTCACTAAGATACTTGGTCAGTGTCATCTAACCGCTGCAAGTTAAATACCAGCCAGCCTAACCTTTACCCCAATACAGGGGTGCGCAAACTTTTTGCCCTGCGCCCCCTGCCTGGTCTTCCCCACTGCTCTCGCCCCCCCCTCCCTTACCTCAAGTGTCAAATGACGCCGCAGGGTCATGCGACCCCACGGCGTCATTTGATGTTGCGTTGCCAGGGCGACGCGTCACCCGAAGCCAGGGACGTGACGGGAACTCGGAGGCCTCGCGCGGTCCCCTGGCATTTAATTTAAATGCGTTGAGGACGAGCACAGGGCTTCTGAAAGCGCCGCGCCTTCCCAGTTTGCGCACCCCTGCCCCAATATACCAGCCTAACCTTGACCCCAACATACCAGCTTAACCCTTAGTTAACCACTAACATGCCAGCCTACACCTAACCAGCAGTCTCTAAATACTAATAATCTGGCAGAAAATGATTGCCGGATAAATAAGGGAAGGGAGGAGATCAGAGAGACGGCTGCTGGATACATCGGCACTTCCTTTAAAAAGACAAAATAAAAACAAATTACATTAACAGTGTAACTGACTTTCCTAAACAGCTCGCACAATAGTGACGCTTTGGCGGCTTTCATTTGTATGGCAATTGGGTACAAGTGGAATTTCTTAGGGGTCTCTGAATGGGGAAGTGTCTGTCAATCAAGAGTTTTGCTTCCCCTTATTCCCCCCCCCCCCTGTCCTTATCAGAGAGATAAGTGGGAGGGAGGACTGTGCAACCACACAGTGACATCACACGGTGACATCACACAAAGGGGAGGAGCCAGAGGGCATCAAACCCCTCCCAAATCTCACTTTAATACATACTTACAGGTGTCACATTTGGGTATAAAAAGAGTATTAATGAACCAGAGTCGAACCTTAAACATGTCCCTGGAAGTAGGTCCCTTTGGCCCTGGAGGGGGGTAGGAGGGGGGTGGGGGGGTTGCCCATTTATGAATTACCTGCAAGCTGGACATCCTCCGACCACCACCACGGAAGTAGTCGCTGCCGGCTGCTGAATTATAGTGCAAGTGCTGGGGTACAGCAGCTGAGGGGGGGCAACATACCCTGAAAGGGAAAAACAGAAACCAAATGATGAGTAGAACCCTGACCCCGTGTTCCTTATCGCTACACAACGTCAGACTTCCCAGGAAGCTGCGGGCACGGCTTTCCCCAAACCGCTCGGACACCGGGGCACCGCTGGGGGACGTTTAGAAGAGGTTTGTTACCCACACATTTCACTTGTATCCTGTCCTCTTATAAAACAAATCTCTCGCGCGAAATGATGCGTCCCGCTGTGCTTAGGACTGCGAACCCTAATCTTCCCACCTTCCTTAGCAATAACGCGTCATTCCTACAAAGAGCAACCACGCAACATGACAAGGAATGTCCAAAGAGCTTACAATCTAATATATGATGCTTGAGGGACACGGAGACAAGGAGGTCACATGATGCTAGCACTGGGATCTCCAGCATCCGATTCCTAGGCTTTAACTACTACACCACTCATCCTCCTCACATAGTGTAAGGAACATGGCTGTACGCAGTAACACACGTTTCATTACCATCACGCTCCCTTTTTTTTTTGTAACTTTATGATCACATTAGTACATCTTAGCTATTCAATTAAAAAAATTTAAAATATCCCCCCCCCCCCCCCCCCCCCCGGCGGCCCTGCTACACCAAACAATTGCCTCTGGCACTTAAGAGGTTAACAATACAGGGTACTATTATATACACACACACACACACACACACACACAATTAATGAGTTCTTCAGTATTAGGTAATACTTTTTTTATTTGGACTAACAATTTATGTCATATGACAAGCTTTTAAGAGTCCTCCTCAGGTCGGCAATACTGATTAACAGGAATCTATACTGAAGAACTCATTTATTCTGCACTATCACAACTGGACTAACATGGCTATTTCCATTTTATATATATTATGCTAGGATATAGTGACAATTAAAGTGTAATTTGGAACTTGTCTCTTAGCGTCAATGTAACCGATGTTAATGCAGGAACTGGGAACAGAGGCGGTTACAGAAAAGTTTGGGATTTATCAAATTTTGCAGGATTTTCTTTAATTGCAATTAAAACAACATATCCACCAAACGGGACATGGAGAAAAGCAATTGACGTCAACTGTTGGGAACCCTGGTTGAAAAAAAAAAAAAAAAAACACACCACGGGTCCAGGAACACTTGGGTTTCCCGGGCATCCCTAAAGGGTCCCCTGTAATTGTCAGGTAATTTCAAAATTGTACCAAATACAGAATAATTTACACTGCATCTGATCTCAGACGCGCTATTAGAGAGGGTTGGGGTTCCTTACAATGCATCTGATCTCAGACAAGCTATTAGAGAGGGTTGGGGTTCCTTACAATGCATCTGATCTCGGACGCGATATAAGAGAGAGTTGGGGTTCCTTACAATGCATCTGATCTCAGACAAGCTATTAGAGAGGGTTGGGGTTCCTTACAATGCATCTGATCTCGGACGCGATATTAGAGAGAGTTGGGGTTCCTTACAATACATCTGATCTCAGACAAGCTATTAGAGAGGGTTGGGGTTCCTTACAATGCATCTGATCTCAGACGCGCTATTAGAGAGGGTTGGGGTTCCTTACAATGCATCTGATCTCAGACGCGCTATTAGAGAGGGTTGGGGTTCCTTACAATGCATCTGATCTCAGACGCGCTATTAGAGAGGGTTGGGGGTTCCTTACAATGCATCTGATCTCAGACGCGCTATTAGAGAGAGTTGGGGTTCCTTACAATGCATCTGATCACAGACGCGCTATTAGAGAGAGTTGGGGTTCCTTACAATGCATCTGATCTCAGACGCGCTATTAGAGAGGGTTGGGGTTCCTTACAATGCATCTGATCTCAGACGCGCTATTAGAGAGGGTTGGGGTTCCTTACAATGCATCTGATCTCAGACGCGCTATTAGAGAGGGTTGGGGTTCCTTACAATGCATCTGATCTCAGACGCGCTATTAGAGAGGGTTGGGGTTCCTTACAATGCATCTGATCTCAGGCGCGCTATTAGAGAGGGTTGGGGTTCCTTACAATGCATCTAGTCTCAAACACACTATTAGAGAGGGTTTGGGTTCCTCAGAATTTCCCATTCGGTTCCTTAACCAAAAAAATATTAAAAAAAGTTGGGAAGTCCTGTGTTAGACACTATTTAATGCGGTTATCATGTCACACAGATTCAAGCAATTGTTGTTTTGCTTTGAGTTTTTACTTCCTGTTTTGGAAGTTGGTAACAAACCTCAGATCTCTGTTACTCTCACCACTAACTGCACAAAATAATACACAGAAACAGCCATCTGTCTGCAATCAGGACACAGACTCATGAAAACCTTCCTAAGATCAACTGCACAGTACATTCTCTAAAGGAAATAGATTATATAATGATTTCCCTGATATCCAATACATTGTACCAATAACCCCCAATAATATAAATACATCAATCGTATGTCACCAACATGACATTTAATGATTCCCATTAAGCCAATCGCCACCGTCCTGGTCCCATTAACAAGTGTAACATATATACAGTATGTAGAAAAATAAGAACTTATTAAAGACCACTGAACAGAACAGCAAATGTGCATCACAGTGCGCGTGCCTGCGTATGTATATGTATTCGTACACACATCTAAGGCTTGTTATATAGTGCGCGCTGCTGCGCGTGCGGGCGCCCCATGTGCACGTGGCGTGCGAGTTTAGTTAATATAGCACACGCAGTGGCGTGCGCGGCTAGGGGGCATGGCTCTGACATTACAGCATCAGGTCACGCTGTGATTGGCTCGCAGTGCGAAAATACACATTTCTTGTATTTTCCCAGATCTGCCGCGCCAACGCTAACGGCCGCGCACGTCTCAAGTATAGCAACTGCAGGTCCATACCCTGCAAAAATAATGACTGGCACTCAGGACTTCAAGGTGAACAACGATTTATTTTCGTAAGATACCAACGTTTCGGTGAGAACGGTCTGAATTAGGGCCGAAACGTTGGTCTTAGAAACAAATAAATCCTTTACACCTTCAATAAGTCCTGAGCGTCTTTCCTGGCTTATGCCAATTTCTACAGTTGCATCCAGCCTTTTTTTCCATTTTAAGCTTGGGTGTGGGTGTGAGTGTGGGTGTGGGTGTGAGTGTGGGTGTACTCACATGCACATAAATGTAAATATGATCAGAAGACTGCTGTAGAAATACTCACCAGTGGCAGTATGATAAGGGTATGGAGGAGGGTGGTAGCCAGGCTGGGCTGCAGTCTGCGGGGCTCCTGGAATTGCCCCATAGTTTTGCTGCCCATACCCATACGCCCCCTGCATGCCTGGGCTGTAGGCTGGGGGTCTATCCTGCAGAAGGGGTTTGTTATCCATCCTGACTTCTAGTGAAGAAGCAGAGAGGCACTGGGGCCGCTGGATTCCTCTTGACAGCTTCCTTCTCCAAAAGGAAAAGAAAAAAAAATTAAATATATAATAAAAAGTGAAAGCAAAAGCCTTCCCAGCAGGGTGTGTGCACAAGTTAGTGGCAATCAGGTAGGGTTAAGCTTCCAGGCTGCCCCCCCTTCCTTCACCCTGTCCCAGGTCACACAGATCCCAGGCACTCGCTCTCCACTCCCCCCCAACAGTGGATCCCAAACTAGAAGGTGCAATAAGAAATGTGCTCCCTGCTCTATCAGACCAGTCACAAGACTCGGGTCACGTGACCAGCCCCAGCCTGCTGCATGACTCGCCTGCAGGAAGCTCATCTTAAAGGCGCACACACACACACAGCTGCACTAACCTGTTACACCAGGGATACCGTGTCTGATATAAACAATGGCCCAAATCTGACTGGTGCAATAATTATTTCTATTATTTATTCATGAATAATAGCAAGTCATATCTTTTGTTTTTTTGTAAGATACTAATAAAATACTGTGAACCCCCCAAAAAACCACAAGATCAACTCGCTCCCAAATTCACTAAAAGCCAACATCATCATCATCATCATCATCATCATCATCATCATCATCATCATCATCATCATCATTATTAACCCTTTCCTATTACTTATATCATGCAGCGTAAAGCCTGCATATCTATTACTATTTCTAATATTTCATTTAAATTGGGATTTCAGTTACACCTATCAACCCCTGGTAACCCCAGATCAGGCACGTCCTAACCTCTAACGTCATTATTTTGTACTATATCCTCAAAGCTCAATTCCTCCTGCTTCTCTATTGCATATGTATGGACGAGGTTTCTCTGGGGCTTTTTCACTAAAAAAAAGGTCTGTTTTCCAAACCCATATCTCCGGTCATGTGTTGCCAGGCAGATCAGGAATAGTGTGTCATTCCTTATCGCATAAACAAGGGATATTGCTGCCCACCAATAAGATAAAGTATTTATATCCACTGGTGCTGCTGGTCCAGGGAATCCCTGTCTGCACTCCAAGTCTCAGCTATCAGGTGAGAAACAGGGCACCACGGATTTCTGCAAAAACAACTATTTATGCTTGGCTCAATAAATAATTCTTTTTGCAGAAATCCGTGGTGCCTGTTTCTCATCTGATAGCTCATTCCTTATCACCCCATGTGATAGGAGGAGCAGATTCATTCTGTATTGTCCATAGTATACATATATTTGTAGTGGGCTACATGTGCATGTATACGTTTTATTTATTTAGCACCCAGTTCTTTACAACATTTACAATACAAGGTAAATAAAATACAAATAATAGGGATAAACATGACCGGTAAATATCAACATAAGGTAAAGTGATTCCCTGCCCCGAACACCCTACAATCTTAGGCTAAGTCCCCGCTAGCGCTGATCGGGCGGCGCTTGCGGAGGAGACTTACATATATAGATATATGTAAGTCCCCGCTCACGCGGCGCTCGTGCGCGTGCACACACACTCAGCCGCGATCGGCAATGACCCCCCCCCTCCCTACAAGCAGGACACCTGGCGCTCATGCTTGGAGTGCTCTCTAAGCATGAGTGCGCTAAGCGCCAGCGGGGACTCTAATTCATATGTATGGGACTGAAGGGGTGCTGAAGCTTGGCACCCTTTTGTGGATCTGAGCCGGTGGTTAATCACGTCTGTTACATGTGCCCAGATTGTTAACCGGGGAGATTTGACACCCGAGACCAACATTTTTGTCGATGAGAAAATGGGGAACAATTCGGCACAGTGATGTACTCAAATACAGTGGCGAGAAAGAGATAATTATGTAAATTCCATAGTTTTTCCCATGATAACCTTCTTAAATCAAAACCAGTCTTCTCTTAAATATCCAATAGGGTTTATATTAACCAATGTAATGTCTTCTGAGAGGAGTGGCTCAGTGAGTAAAGACACTGACTGGCACCGAGTGTGAAGCAGGGGGACCTGGTTCAATTCCCGGTGTTGGCTCCTTGTGACCTTGGGCAAGTCACTTTATCTCCCTGTGCCTCATGCACCAAAAACATAGATTGTAAGCTCTACGGGGCAGGGACCTGTGCCTGCAAAATGTCTCTGTATAGCGCTACGTAAAACTAGCAGCGCTATACAAGAACATGCTATTATTATTATTCTGAAACAAAATCATATATGAATTAGACAAATAATGAGTAATTAAAAGTCCGGGTATGTGCAAAAGTGAAACCCTGGTTTTATCAGCTAAATTAAAAGGGATAATTAGAATAAGGTGTTTAAATCATTAGGTAGATCTTCATGGGGTGTGTGAGTTTGGGAGGCCCCACCCTATATAAAGATCAGAAACGTTGCGAGTTTAGTCTTCACCATACAGGTGTGCAGAAACACGTCATGATCAAAACAAATCTGAGGACCTTGGAAAAGCCGTTATTAATGCTCATCAGTCTTGAAAGAGTTGCAAATCCCTTTGTAAGGATTTGGGGCTCCACCAATCCACTGTCAGATAGTCTACAAACGGAGAAAGTTCGAGACCACAATTACTCTACCTAGAAGCACAAACCGGCAAATCCTCACTTTGGCTAATGCGAGTGTTCATGGCTCAACTATCAGACGAAGACTGAACAAGAATGGTGTTCATGGAAGGCTAGCCAGGAGGAAAGCATGGCTCTCTAAAAAGAACATTGCTGCCCGTCTGAAGTTTGCCAAAGAGCACATACAGCAGATCTGATGTAGTCTATAGATGTGTACAAGTTGTCAGAGCATTTATAAAGTAAAGTTCTCACAGTTGCAGGGTTGTTGTTGAAGTGCAGAGTCCAGTTCTTCTTGTAGTCTGCACCTCCAATTCTAACTCCAATATTAACTCCACATACACTTCAGATGTTACACAGCCAATCTAACGGGTCACATACTTTTTCACACATGGATGTTGAATGGTGAATCATTGGTGGATAAATAAATGTTGAAAAAGTATCATGTGTGTCATTTGTTTGATCAGGTTATCTTTATCTATTATTAGGACAGATTAAGATCTAATAACATTTTAGGTTTGAAAGATGTTAAAATCCTAAGGGGTTCACAAACTTTTTCTCGCCCTGTATGTAACTTTAGGGCATATATTGTCACTATGAGAGATAAAAAATTACTTTTTTCGTTAGGATTGCTTCAAAATTGTCGTATACAGAGAAAACCTGCCATCAACGGTTGTATTTATTTATAAAATGTTTTACCAGGAAGTAATACACTGAGAGTTACCTCTTGTTTTCACGTATGTCCTGGGCAACAGGCCTTATACCTACAGAAAACATGCCATCAACATGTCTTAAACCGACAGAAAACATGCCCTCAACATGCCTTATACCTACAGAAAACATGCCCTCAACATGCCTTATAACTACAGAAAACATGCCATCAGCATGCCTTATACCTACAGAAAACATGCCATCAACATGTCTTATACCTACAGAAAGCATGCCAGCAACAGGTCTGGTTCCCCCTGTCCCTGGCGTTCCTTCCCCTTCACCACATGCCCCCCCCCCCCCCCCCCCCAGCGGATGAGTGTGGCTAGTATGGGGCCCGCGGGGTGAGGAGAACTGCCAGGGGAGGTTACCTGTAGGTCCGATCAGTCAGAAGCCCCGACTGAGGAGGATGGAAGATTGCCTGTGAGCCCCTGTTGGTGAAGTCACCCCTGCCCACAAACCCCGCCCCTCAGCCAATGGGAGAGCGCGCCAGCGAGAGATGTGGCCGGCCGTTAACCAATCACAAAACGCACAAACCCACAGACAAACATTTCAGTTTTTATATATATCTATATAGATATATATATAGATGTCTTATACCTACAGAAAACATGCTAGCAACAGGTCTTACTTCATGCTATTAACATGTCTTATACCTACAGAAAACATGCTAGCAACAGGTCTACGTTATAAAAAACATGCTTTCAGCATGCCTTATACCTACAGAAAAGACCTTGAAATGTTTAGACTTGACAGTTATTAACCCCGTTGCTGCCAGAGGTGCCCTGCTCTGCAAACATGTTGCTTTTAATCTGTAAAAAAAAAAAAAGGCAGAGCGCGTCTCAATGTCCGTTCTCCCTATTCCGTAAGGGAAATTGTTACTGTATATGCTATAGTACTTGTAATGGTTTATAAATAATAATAAGCATTAAAAAAAAAAAAAAAAAAAAACGATTCCCAGTACTATTATTATCTACTGTATATAGCAGTGTCATTGATCACACTGTAACAATAATGGTACTGTGTACGTATGATTTTGCTATAGACCTGTCATTTTATAGAGGTTAATATACTGAACTATTTATACACTAACACAGTAAAGGGGAAAGGATTTTAAAATAAGTGTGAGTGTGTATATATATATATATATATATATATATATACATACACACAAAATGTAAAGATCACTTGTGATCCCATTCACATCTCAGACAGGTCTGCAACCCCATGCTTTCCCCCATTATCTCCTAGCTTACAATACCTCCACTGCCGCCAGGGATTCTGGGTAATGACATGTAAATTCAAAATCACTTTTACAAAATTAAATGAATACCAGCACCAGAGAAGTTCAAAATAATGTCAGTTATTCATTCATCCACACACCACAGGGTAACCAGACGTGCCTGTTCCCAAAGGGATATCACCACACACACACACACACACACACACACACACACACACACACACACACACACACACACACACACACACACACACACACACACACACACACACACTAGTGAGTCTCTCCTCCCATGAATAAGATTTCATCACAAGGATGTGAGAGATGCCCGGGCTGCTCAGTATCATTATCCCTCCCCCCCTCAGTACCACTCCCCCCCCCTCCTAGTATCTCAAATCAGTATCACTATCCCTCCCCCCTTAGTATCACTATCCCTCCCCCCCCAGTATCCCCCTAAGTATCACTATCCCTTCCCCCAATATCCCTCTCAGTATCACTATCCCTCCCCCCAATATCCCTCTCAGTATCACTATCATTCCCCCCCAGTATCCCCCTCAGTATCACTATCATTCCCCCCCCCCCCCAGTATCCCCCTCAGTATCACTATCCCCCCTCAGTATCACTATCCCTCCCAGTATCACTATCCCTCCCCCAATATCCCTCTCAGTATCACTATCACTCCCCCCCCCCAGTATCCCCCTCAGTATCACTATCATTTCCCCCAGTATCCCCTCAGTATCACTATCCCTCCCCAGTATCCCCTCAGTATCACTACCCCCCATAGCAGCAGTAGCCCCCGCAGTATCACTAACCCCCATCCATTATCCCCCCTCAGTATCACTATCCCCCCAGTATCCCCGCTTAGTATCATTGTCCCTACCCCTCAGTATCCCTAACCCCCATCCATTACCCCCCCCTAGTTTCCCCAACCTCTATCCAGTATCCTTAATCCCCATCTAGTATCCCCCCAGTATCACTCCCCCCTCAGTACCACTATCCCCCCATCTCTCCTATAACTGATTTCCTGCTCCTATGTGATCATCACCTATTCTGACGTGAAACCCTTCTAACCAATGACAGTTCGCCTTAATCCATTCCCCTGCACCGGCAGCCAATGGGAGGACGCGTGGCTGACAGGCTCCTCCCCCTGCTGGTGGAGAAGGATGTACTTGTCACAGTGCAACATGGCTACAATGTGTCCCTATTGTACACTGTGTGTTTCCCTGTGAGGAGGGGGCGGCTGTCCTGTTCGCACCGTGCCTCCCACACAAGGTAAGCAGCCTCTCCCCAGCACAGTCTGGGGGCTGTCTCCCTGCCCACTCTTATCTGAGGCAACAAGGCACTTATTAACCCACCCAGTGCCAATTGGGCCAGTCTGTGATCTGACGTTGAAGGGGTTAGATTATTTGGGGGAGGGGCTGTACTGTCATCGGCATGAAAACAGTCCAGATGGGCACAGTGATAGAATGAGTGAGACGCCCCCAATAAGACACGGTGGGCCCCCAATAAGACACTGTGGGCCAGTGGCTCCATTAGCCTTTCAAGTTGGGTAAATCATAACATATCCACTAAAGTAAATAACATCATGTTAACCTAGTGCTGGGGAAGGAGGGGGGAAGAGGGGGGAGAGAGAGGAGAGAAGAGGGGGGGGGGAGAGGAGGAGGAGAGAGAGCTAGTATAATCCCAAGTGATATATACAGTAAACCCACATTGAAACAAATTGTGGGGAGACACCTGTGAGATATGCAAATAGGAGTCATTAAACTATACTTTTTTTTCCCCCAAATATTTTTATTAGGCATTGATACAGCAGGTGATAATCAGATACATTTCACAGCCTAATATGGGGGGAAAGATTAAATTTATACTTTAAATGTGATGTATTTGCCTTTTTAGAACAATTGGAACAAAAGTCAGATAAAGGTGAAAGATTCTTCTTGCATTCCTAAGGTCCACGTGTGTTCTTAGCAAGACAATTTTAGGGACAGTATATAAATTCTATATGGTGCTCATTTTAGTGCACTCAGGAAAGCTGTTTAAAATCATTAACCCCATGATGTCTTATTCAGCTGGTAATGCATGTGTTTCCATAACTGCGGAGGAAGCTGCAGTCAGGTCCTTTCTTCCCGCAGACAAGGAGTCAACTTTGTTTTTCCAGTTGCTGACTTGTTTCATCAGAGTCTGACGTTCTTGCTGAATCCAGAGTCAAGTGCACTGACCCATGTAACAATGCGAAAGCAGGATGTCAAAAACAACTGAACTTTTGCAAAACTAAAATGTTTATTGTGGCAGTGTATTAAACTCTGCCTGTTGTGGCAGTGTATTAAACTCTGCATGCTGTGGCAGTGTATTAAACTCTGCCTGTTGTGGCAGTGTATTAAACTCTGCATGCTGTGGCAGTGTATTAAACTCTGCATGTTGTGGCAGTGTATTAAACTCTGCATGTTGTGGCAGTGTATTAAACTCTGCCTGTTGTGGCAGTGTATTAAACTCTGCATGTTGTGGCAGTGTATTAAACTCTGCCTGTTGTGGCAGTGTATTAAACTCTGCCTGTTGTGGCAGTGTATTAAACTCTGCATGCTGTGGCAGTGTATTAAACTCTGCATGTTGTGGCAGTGTATTAAACTCTGCCTGTTGTGGCAGTGTATTAAACTCTGCATGCTGTGGCAGTGTATTAAACTCTGCATGCTGTGGCAGTGTATTAAACTCTGCATGTTGTGGCAGTGTATTAAACTCTGCATGTTGTGGCAGTGTATTAAACTCTGCATGTTGTGGCAGTGTATTAAACTCTGCATGTTGTGGCAGTGTATTAAACGCTGCATGTTGTGGCAGTGTATTAAACTCTGCATGTTGTGGCAGTGTATTAAACTCTGCATGTTGTGGCAGTGTATTAAACTCTGCATGTTGTGGCAGTGTATTAAACTCTGCATGTTGTGACAGTGTATTAAACGCTGCATGTTGTGACAGTGTATTTGACAAAAAAGAGGGGGGAGATACCCGCTCGACCTGAATTACTAGCAGGTGCACTAGGGAAAGGGATTTCAATACACAGAAAATTATGTTGTTATAGACAACAAAAAGATCCCAGATAGCGTGCACTCATTGCTATGAGAATAGAAAGTGGGACTGCTGGTCCCATATCAGAAGTGGCACTCCCGATGACAATAACGTGTAAAATGTCCACAATGAATGGGACTGGAGGTCCCATGTACTGTATCGTGAATGTATAATAAAGCCAATTTATTGATAATAAAAATTAAAATATTAGGGACCACATATCAACAGTCTGACGTCAATGTGTTCTCATAAGCATGTCAATTAGCCAAATTGAATGGCTGGCAGCTAAGCCCAAAATAGCTATGAGTAGGTCGGTGGCCCTGGATGACATTATGAGGGTGCAGCGGTTAGGAATCCCAGAATACTGTTTTAGTGTCTTTTTATCTAAGGTCGATGGTGTGTGGACTGTTTGGACATGAGTAGGTCTCCTTTCAAATACTTTATATTGCTGTGTGACTATTTGCAAAGTGGGATCCCAAGCATGTATTACTGTTTTATTGTACACTTGTTATTCAATACAAAATATAATGTAAGTGTCTTTTACCGGTGGTGTGAAATACAGGAGGATATAGTTAGGATCGGTATAGTAGGTAATGGATGTTTTTATCTAACCCTCCAGGCAACTAAAATCAACAGAGAGGAAGCCTTTGGTTACATAATCCGTGCCAGTAATGTTCAAATCAAAAGAAGCAAATGGTGAATAAACAGGAGGAAAGCTTCCAAGCAGTTATAATTGGTTAACCCTTGTGTACATTTTTGTGAAATAATATAGGTAAGTACTAGCAAACATGGCCTTTAATTTTGCTTTAATGGTACATCATTACACACTTAAACACAATTTTATAGGTGAATGCGCAATTACAGACACATGCTAAAGTCACTTTAATATTTACCACATTTCTATAACTTCTGTTTTCAAACTATCTAATCTTCTTTTGGGAGGGCTGTAACCCCCACCTTAAATTTCAGGTTACAATTTTTATTGTTAGAATAAACATTCACCAATTATTTAAAAAAATAATTCTACTTCTCTGTTGTTGTTTTAACATTTGTATGTGATTGATTTTGTATATAGTGGAGGAGGGGGGGGGGGTATAGAAACTAATAAGGGGGGAGAGGGGAAAGGGGGCTAGGACAGGTGCCAGGGTAATACATTGCATTTACATTCATACATTCAAAGGGAGGGATACACTATAAGAGGGATACACCAAGGGGTCCATTACATAAGTTACCCAAGATTGTATACTTGTCAGGGAGGTCTCCGGGATGGCCAGGTCAGGTCACATGTGCCCTCCATGGCCCCCCATAGCATGTGTGTCCTCCAGAAGACTATTGAGTTTCTCCATTATATTGTTCATCTTATTTTTGACTACATTGATATCAGTTCTTCTTGTTTCCAGTGGCTAGCTATCGCCGCTTTGGCAGCTGAAAGCATGTGTTTGAGCAGGGAGTCTGCATTTCTGTCCACGTGGGCTATGGGTTTGTTAATCAGGAATGTGCCCATATGCTAGGGTCGGACTATGTCCATCATCTGGGCTATCAGTCTCTTACTTTTCCTCTAGTATGGGGTACTTTTGGGGCAGGACCACCAGATGTGTTTAAATGTGCTGATTATGCCCACAGTTTCGCCAGCATAGTGGAGATGAGTTAGGGAAAAATACATGAAGGCGTGCTGGGGTATAGTCTACCTCCTGTGTTTTTAAGGCATACATCACCCGCTTTTAGCCTATAAATTCCCGTGAGTTTAGTTGTGACCAAGTTTGCCACCTTCTGTTGATAGGAAACCCGGATAATTTGTTGCAATGCTATTAAGTTTTTTACATTTATTTCTTTTATTTTATAACTATATTTAACTCTCTTACCTTCTGCGGCAACAGCATCTCCTACTGCATGGTCTCGTCAACATGGTTCGGCGACGTCAAATGGCATTGTGTTGCAATGACAACGTGACACCTCATGGCGCTGCAACATCACGTGACGTCCCATTGTCATGGCAACGCGACACCATTTGATGTTGAGGACCCATGTTGATGGGACCATGCTGGGGCCCTGCACCGAGCCCCGCAAACATCCTAGCCTGCCCTGTTTCGCCCACAGATTTCCAATCTAAACCTGTAGCCCGGTGATACCTAACCCAAACCCATAATCTCCAGGTCAAACCTAGAGTGGTGGGAGTCCTGGTTATGACCCATGTGGGACAGCACCTTAAAAGTACAGTACAACAGCCACACAGTATTTTTATAGATATTTATTTCGTGGAAAATGTATTCTTCCCCTGAATAAGAGTGGGCTTATCTTCATAGAGAGGTTTACACTATCCCTGCCAAAGGAATATTCTGCAATGTAAAACTATACGGGCTTCCCACTGGCTGCAGCTTCCTTCCTCTTTAATAAACACAGACACTGTCACCGGAGCCTCTGGGGATAACCTGTACATTTTTATACACGGATGTTTTATGTTTTGCTTTTTTTTCTTCTTCTGGTTTTTAACTCCTGTAAAGTCCCTAATACTCCCTACTTCTCTAGAACGGGGACTGACTCACCTGTTGGTTATTGCATTGGCTCAGAGGACAGCATGGTGCTAAATGAATATCCCAGGCCGCGTGATGCTGTGCGTTAACCCCTTTCCTGCCAGAGCGGCCTGCAGTGTTTTGGAAAGCATGTTGCAGAATGTTTTTTTTTCAATCCGTTATAGCCACTATTTTTGTTCACCGCCTCGACCACTAAGCTAATCAATACTCTGTGCATCTTTTTCAGACACTACAATGCCGAATACTTTTCTGTGGGCCGTGGATATTTTTGGGAAAGTGTACACTCTTTCTACAGACAGACAGCAATGGAGCCTGTGCAAGGACGAACAACTAGAATTCAAGCGCGTCGCCGCTGCGCGACAGTGCTGCTGGGGCATCGGCTGCAACCATCAGATATATGTATACGTGCACACAAGCGATCTTCCCATCCGGTATCAAGAAGAGACCTACGAGAATCAGGCAGGAGCATTTCTTAGGCAAATGTATTAACTGCCCAGCACAGACATGATGAAAACACTCCCACTTGTTAGTGAATCTTGCCTTGTGTATCTAACCGTGGGAATGCGGAGATAAAACGAGCGGAGATGTGCAAAGCTTTGTCATGAGTTTGTGCACCACACAAGATGTGCGCTAACGATTCACCAAGCAGGAATTTTCTCATGTGCTAACTCACATCCAGATCCTGAAATAGAGTACCCATCGTCTTCTATACCTTCCCAAATACTTCTTGCTCTCGCTCTTTCTCATTCTCTCGCTTTCTCTCATTCTCTCGCTTTCTCTCTCATGATCACATAACGTTCTTATTATGTTTTTTCACTTAAAATAAATAAATTAAAAAATGACATCACTTTTGGGTGACTGCAGGAATGACTAAACAGAATATATGCAGGGACATTACGCATGCGCAGGGACGTTACGCCATGCGCAGGGACGTTACGCCATGCGCAGGGACATTACGCATGCGCAGGGACGTTACGCCATGTGCAGGGACATTACGCATGCGCAGGGACGTTACGTCATGCGCAGGGACATTGCACAGGTGCAGGGTGATTACGCATGCGCAGGGACGTTACGCCATGCGCAGGGACGTTACGCCATGCGCAGGGACGTTACGCCATGCGCAGGGACGTTACGCATGCGCAGGGACGTTACGCCATGCGCAGGGACATTGCACAGGTGCAGGGTCATTACGCATGCGCAGGGACGTTACGCCATGCGCAGGGACATTACGCATGCGCAGGGATGTTATGCCATGCGCAGGGACATTACGCATGCGCAGGGACGTTACGCATGCGCAGGGACGTTACGCCATGCGCAGGGACGTTACGCCATGAGCAGGGACATTACGCATGCGCAGGGACGTTACGCCATGCGCAGGGACGTTACGCATGCGCAGGGACGTTGCGCCATGCGCAGGGACATTGCACAGGTGCAGGGACGTTACGCCATGCGCAGGGACGTTACGCCATGCGCAGGGACATTACGCATGCGCAGGGACGTTACGCCATGCGCGGGGACATTACGCATGCGCAGGGATGTTACGCCATGCGCAGGGACGTTACGCATGCGCAGGGACGTTACGCCATGCGCAGGGACGTTACGCCTGCGCAGGGACGTTGCACTGGTGCATTGACGTTACGCCTGCGAAGGGCAGCTATTCCTGGGTCCTACCAAACATTAATTTGCTAATGCAAATAGCATATAATTGTTTAAGGAAAGAACAGGCACGAAACCTATCGGGTTCTTGCCTCTTACCGTACATCTCTCTCTCTGTCTCTCTCTCTCTGTTTCTTCCAGCGCTGGAATCCAGTGGACGGTTATTGTGAGAAGCTGTTACCCAGTGACCGCTGGCAGTGGAGCGATGTCACTGGCTTACAACATCAACAGCTGGACGGCTTCGAACTTCCATCCCCGCACTGGGAGTGGGAATCAGACTGGTTTGTTGATGAAAATATAGGAGGAGAGCCAACAGAAAAAGGGGTAAGTGTCCCTTGTGGGGTACGGTACGCGGCCGAAACCAGCAGTCACTCATATTATTTCATTCCGTGCCACCATTATAAAAGTTTGACTTGCATAGTCTGCCCATTTTCCTTATTGTGACAAAATCATTCCGGTAGAACGTACAAACATAATTACTCATATCATACTGTAATGAATCTACCCCATAGGCTCAAATGGTTAGGTATCCTTGTGCAGGACCTTCTGTACCACCAGTGGTTTAGGAACCTCTTATCTAAACACATTACAGATAGAGGCAGGCTTTAGTATTACTCTCTTCATTTACATTTCTGTATTGTCAATGCATAGATTAATACTTGCCTATAAAGTATGAATTTGAATGTAATAAAACCAGCGTGTAGCATGTATTGTTGTGTCATGTAATAAAACAAGTGTGGATACAAGTTCTCTCCACCAGTAAGACAGAAATATAGACATTAGTGGGTGCATGTTGGTATGGACATGCTGCCTAAACCCATTCGTCTTGTTCCTGTTTGTTGCTCTTCCCCTTTGTATAGTTCTGCATCATTTTATACTTTAAATGTGATGTGATCGACCCATAGGACTGTTAAAAAGCTACAACCCACTTCCTCTTAACACACATGGAGCAGATGCATGAAGTACTGGTGCGTGTTGGCACACCCGATCTGGTGGTAACTCCCATTCAAGGGGCACGGATCTATGGGAAAGGCTGGATCAAATGCGCTAACCTGTTCCAGCGCTTGATGAATCTGCCGCAATGTCTCAAGTACTGTATTGCATTCTATAAATACAGCACAGAAAGCCCTTCTCTAAAAGCATGCAGAAATCAGCTGAGACTTTCTATTACTATTTTATCTGTTTGCTTATTGGTTAGCTAATGGAAAGAAGAAGAAAAACATATGTGGCGCATACACTTAAAAATACAAAGTTTAGTAGATTTTGGAGGGTATATACAATCACTTAAATACAGTTTTGAGTTGGCACAAATAGTTATACTTAGCTTAACATTTCTTGATAGTCATTCACACTTTGATGGAAGTCTGCTGATTGCGCTCTGTTCAGGTGTTTGCTGATTCTTAATGAAAGATAGAAGGGTACATACAGTCGCATAATACAGTTTTATTAAGGTAGTAAAAGAATGTGTAAATACACTCACAAACGCCGGTGTTCCTAGGGCAGTTTGAATCAAAATGCTGTCCAGCAATATGTCCATTGGTCTCTCAGTCATTTCCTGCACGGTTTCCAGGAATACTCACAGGGCATCTGCGGTTTTAATGGGGCAGCGGTTTTAATGGGGCAGCGGTTTTAATGGGGTGGGGTAAGAGGCCGGAATCATGACCTCTCACCGCTGTCCGGTAAGTCTTCCGGTGAGTCCTCCAAAGGTATTGGGACCTACTCTGGGGTCCGCAGACTGCGGGGCAGTCCCACTTCTTTTACTCCTGCTGATGCCGATGCCACCGTACCACCGAAACTCAGTACAGCACAGTACAGGACTTCCACCAGGACACATCGGCACCGGCATACATACATACATACATACATATATATATATATACACAGTGTTCGACAAATCACCCAAAAATCTACTCGCCCAACCAAAAAATCTACTCGCCACCTAGTCCCGCCCCTAGTCCCGCCCCTAGTCCCGCTTTAAAATAAAATATATAATTAAAATACATTTAATAAATTCCTAGTCAGAACAACATTCGTTTTTGACAAATGTATTTAGTGTGTGTGTGTGTGTGTGTGTGTGTGTGTAAGTGTCGGATCTAGAAATAAAAGCCAGGTGTGAATGACTAGTTTCCTGAACCCCTTAACCAGTGTCTGGACGCCTCACTTCCCAATATCTAAAGCAGTAATCCCGCCTGGGATCTTACCTGATCCGCAGTCCCTCAATGTCCAGGTACCCTCATTCCCGCAATGTTATACATTGGAGGGGAGATGTTCCCTACCTGTCTTCTGGGTTAGGGGGGATTCCGATGTCTTCCGTGTGACGCTTGAGTCAGATCTGGAAGAAAGCAGTATAGGTTATTTCTGTGTAGGTATAGGGTAGTTAAGATATATAGGTTAAATAAGAGATCCAGATCCAGAGTGTGAGACAGAGAGAGTGTGGGTGAGAGACAGAGAGAGGGTGAGAGAGAGACAGAGAGAGTGTGAGAGAGAGACAGAGAGAGGGTGAGAGAGAGACAGAGAGAGGGTGAGAGAGAGACAGAGAGAGGGTGAGAGAGAGACAGAGAGAGGGTGAGAGAGAGACAGTGAGAGGGTGAGAGAGAGACAGAGAGAGGGTGAGAGAGAGACAGAGGGGAGAGGCAGAGAGGAGAGAGGGAGAGAGACAGAGAGGAGAGAGACAGAGGGGAGAGGCAGAGAGGAGAGAGGGAGAGAGACAGAGAGGAGAGAGACAGAGAGGAAAGAGAGAGACAGAGGAGAGAGACAGACAGAGAGGAAGGAGAGAGACAGAGGGGAGAGAGACAGAGAGGAGAGAGACAGAGAGGAGAGAGACAGAGAGGAGAGAGACAGACAGAGAGGAGAGAGACAGACAGAGAGGAGAGAGACAGACAGAGAGGAGAGAGACAGACAGAGAGGAGAGAGACAGACAGAGAGGAGAGAGACAGACAGAGAGGAGAGAGACAGACAGAGAGGAGAGAGACAGACAGAGAGGAGAGAGACAGACAGACAGAGAGACAGACAGAGAGGAGAGAGACAGACAGAGAGGAGAGAGACAGACAGAGAGGAGAGAGACAGACAGAGAGGAGAGAGACAGAGAGGAGAGAGACACAGACAGAGAGGAGAGAGACAGACAGAGAGGAGAGAGAGAGACAGAGAGGAGAGAGACAGACAGAGAGGAGAGAGACAGACAGAGAGGAGAGAGACAGACAGAGAGGAGAGAGACAGACAGAGAGGAGAGAGACAGACAGGAGAGAGACAGAGGGGAGAGACAGAGGGGGGTGACAGAGAGACAGAGAGACGAGAGACAGAGAGGGGAGAGATAGAGAGACAGAGAGGGGAGAGACAGAGAGGGGAGAGAGGGACACACACAAAGAGAGAGAGAGACACAGACAGAGAGACACACACACACACACAGAGAGACACACACGCACACACAGAGAGACACACACGCACACAGAGAGAGACACACACGCACACAGAGAGAGACACACACGCACACAGAGAGAGACACACACACACACAGAGAGAGACACACACAGAGAGACACACACACAGAGACACACACACACACACACAGAGACACACACACACACACAGACACACACACACACACAGAGAGCGCGACACAGCGAGCGCGATACAGAGAGAGATAGAGTGAGTCATCCAGTCAGTCATCCCTCCCCTCACTCTCAGTGACACTGTGTGTGAGAGAGAGTGATAGAGAGTGTGAGCGTGTGAGTGACAGCGTGTGTGAGTGTGTGACTGTTACTCTCTCACACACACTCTCACACTGACTCTCTCTCACACACACACTGACTCTCTCACACACACACTCTCACACTCTCACACTCACACCCACTCTCACATACACCCACTCTCACACCCACACACACCCACACACTCACACCCACACACACTCTCACACCCACACACTCACTCACAGACACACACACACCAATGCACACACACACACACACACACACACACCAATGCATACACACACACACACACACCAATGCATACACACACACACCAATGCATACACACACACACACACACACACACACACACACCAATACACACACACACAAATATACACACACACACAAATACACCAATGCATACACACACACACACGACAGAGGGAAGAGGAAAGGCAGCGGGACCGTGCACCACCACTGTGACCATCTCCAGCCCCGCGCGGGACGCCGGGACAGCCCGAGAAGGGGGGGACACCCCCACTGCGATCTGCAGACCCGCGCGGGACGCCGGGACAGCCCGAGAAGGGGGGGACACCCCCACTGCGATCTGCAGACCCGCGCGGGACGCCGGGACAGCCCGAGAAGGGGAGGACACCCCCACTGCGATCTGCTGCCCCGCGCGGGACGCCGGGACAGCCCGAGAAGGGGGGGACACCCCCACTGCGATCTGCTGCCCCACGCGGGACGCCGGGACAGCCCGAGAAGGGGGGGACACCCCCACTGCGATCTGCAGACCCGCGCGGGACGCCGGGACAGCCCGAGAAGGGGGGGACACCCCCACTGCGATCTGCAGACCCGCGCGGGACGCCGGGACAGCCCGAGAAGGGGGGGACACCCCCACTGCGATCTGCAGACCCGCGCGGGACGCCGGGACAGCCCGAGAAGGGGGGGACACCCCCACTGCGATCTGCAGACCCGCGCGGGACAGCCCGAGAAGGGGGGGACACCCCCACTGCGATCTGCTGCCCCGCGCGGGACAGCCCGAGAAGGGGGGGACACCCCCACTGCGATCTGCTGCCCCGCGCGGGACGCCGGGACAGCCCGAGAAGGGGGGGACACCCCCACTGCGATCTGCAGACCCGCGCGGGACGCCGGGACAGCCCGAGATCGCCAAGTTAAGGGTGAACAGGGAGAGAAGGGGGAATACCTGCATCACGCGGGGAGTAAGGGGGCTTGCAGGGAAGCAGCAGTGGGGCCGCAAGACAGAGGATTGGAGAGTACTTACTTACTCTCCAAGTGCTCCGGCCGGAAAGAATGGCTGTTCGTTGGGGGCGGGCTCATATAGAGCCTGGCCGCGCGCCCACAAAGCCTGGGAGCGCGCACCAATCAGTAGTCAGGTAGGGGGAGTTTTTTTTTCAGCTCGAGCAGGGGAAAATTTTAGCGCGAACGGGGGAAATTTAAAAAAAAAACACATGTGCTGCTTGGGCCAATGTTTACTCGCCTGGGGGTAAAATCCACCCGCCCCGGGCGAGTAAATGTATAGGATTGTCGAACACTGTATATATATATATATATATATATATATATATATATATATATATTTTTTTATATAGTGCTGACGATGTGCACAGTGCTGTACAGTATATAGAATGTAAAGGCTATTTGGGAGCCACTGTGTGAACTTTAATCCCCCTGCAGTGGCTTCCACTATATTTCCTATTGAGCTACTAAGTACACCTTGCACTGAGTGCTCACATTGGGGTTACCCAAGGTCAGCACTGCATCTGACATCACGCTGTGCAATCAACTTGATTTGCAGCACCTGTTATTTGTGAGTATTCTAGGGGTATATATATGTGTGTTGACTTCTGTCCTGTAACTGTACCACCTTGACAAAGGTCCCATTCGTGGACCGAAACGTTGGTTTTGTGTTTATTTTTTCAATACACTTGTTTGTTCAATTCTGGAGTGCTGCCTGCTGATTTCGTTTCCAAACGGTATCATATTGCTTATTCTTCATTATAGGATCTGCACCCACACCAGTGACTATTATTACGGAGTGCTTTTTGTTCTTTTTCTATGATTATATATATATAATATATATATTATAATATATAATAATATATAATATTATTATTATTATATATATATATACATTTTATATAGTGCTGATGATGTGCACAGTGCTGTATATAGAATGTAAAGGCTATTTAAAGAATAATACAATCCTTGGACATGTTGTGGTTTTAGGGCTGGACGTACGCTATAGATTTCCCAGCAACGTACGCCAAGGATAAGAAGTGGAATTCCTGTGTGCGTCGCAGGCGGTGGATCCGATACAGAAGATACAAATCTAGAAACAGCTGGGCAAAGGTGACCATTATATTGGCTTACTCTCATGCTCCAAAATGGCAGCGGTATGTTAATTGCATTACTTCTAGAAAGGCCAACGCTGCATCCATTCCTTCTGTAGAATTGACATTGTAACATATATAAAGTAAATTTAAAAAGGTGATCACCCCAGACTGCGGCTTTAACTATTTCCTTGCCTCGCCTGTGTCATGTGATTGCTGCTGTAGCTGGTCCCAAGATACAGGAAACGGTAGTAGAAAGTGCTCTACTTCGGTTTTAGTCAGGCCGGTCAGCCCAATTCTCCTCGAAAAGAAGCATTTGGCCGTGACGTGCCAGAATGTTAAAAGGGCTCGGAAAAGAATTTAAGGAGGTGATGTACAGAAGGAAGTGTTTACGATGGTCAGCTGTGTGATCGAGACTTAGGCTGAGCTTTCTCCAGGTCTACCTCTGTTGCTAACAGACTCGTAAATGGGTTTTCCAAGGACTGGATGTATCATTATGATGGTTGATCTGGAGTTATGAGCAGTCATCACAAGTCCATGTACCATATGTTAAGATTGGACTATAGTGAAAGCAGTCACCCATGCAACTCCTTCTTTGCCATTTTAATGGATGTTTTTAGAAGTATGTGCAATAACGTAGCACATTTGGTCCCATAAGTCTTTTCAGAACAAATATCATGGAATCAGGATTGAATTGTAAAGCAGGGGGTTTTTTTGTGGGTTTTTTTTAATCGCAAAAACAGCCACTTTTACGTCTTAGCAAAAAGTTTTTGTTTATCGGTCTCTAGGATAGAACATTTCTGAAGGTTCCACAATGAGATATAGGATTAAGGCTTAAAAAAACAAAAAAAGAGGAAAATAGACCATTTATATAAAAGTTCATTATCAATACTTTTAAGCTGTAATTCTCATATTTAATATAAAATAAAAAATACCTCTGCAGCACTGAAGAATGTAATCTTGACAAAAGGGTACTTTCCTGGGAGGAGTGGTATTGGGGTCAAGGTTGTGACCTTTGAAATGGGAGGCAGACCACTTTTGTCACTATCTGCTACAGGTACAGCACTTGATATTGCATCCTATATCCTTCCCCCTACTTACCCATAGTGTCTGTGTTACTCTCGCACGCGGTGTCGGCGCAGTGCGGTAACGCCCCATGTTCTCTCCTGTGTGCTAGATTGCATCTCATGAGCAGAACGAGCAGCTGCCCGACCCTATTAATGACATTTCCGTTGGTGGATGGGAAACCACAGATGAGCCCCTTGGCCGTTTATCCGTGTGGACTGTTTCTTTGCAAGGAAAGGTACGAGCCGGGCCTCTTCCTTCTCATTGTGACAACATACAAACGCCTCTCATTTACAGCGTTATGTAGCACTTTAACCCGTTGCTGTCAGATGAATGACGTGTTGCCTGACAATGCATTACTCGCCCTTCTGGCGTTGAACGGGTTAAAAAAAAATTTTAAAAACTTTTTAAGACTACAATCTATATATACTGTATCACTTAGTTGCAATGTACCTTTAAGTAATGAATGTGATGTCAGATTCTCTGTATATTTATAAAAACATAATTTCAGTTTTATGTCAGAACGGTGTGAATTTGTCCCCGTTTGGTTTGTAAATGGTTTAATTAATTGGCAAAAAAAAAACACCAAAAAAAAAAAAAAAAGCATTTTTCAATACGGTTATTAACCCCAAAAATATCCTGCTTTTCATTTTGCAAATAGTATGAAGCTCACCAAGTTCATCACATAAATTGCCCAAATATTTGGGAACATTAAATCAGCAGCTCACCCAAAATGGATATTAAAAAAAAATCTTGCGTGAGCCAGGGGGTCCCCCAGAACTCCTGTGGTGTCCTCCAAGCCTCCCCCGCTCCCCAGATATTTGTATTTTCTTTTCTTTTTTGGGGGGGGGGGGGGGGGAGGTGGGGGGAGACTACAAAAGTGGCAGAGGGTCATCGATAGAAAGTTTAAACTTTTCCATTTGCCACCGCGCTGTGACCTGGCTGCCATTTTGTGTCTGGTGGGAACATATTTTTCCTAGTGGCTGAGCGTGAGATCTGGGGGATCCCTGGATGTCGTAGGGATCACAGTGGAGCTCTGGGAAGGGGGGGGGAAGGAGGGGATC
The DNA here is from genome assembly GCF_040206685.1 of Ascaphus truei. Classification (NCBI taxonomy): domain Eukaryota; kingdom Metazoa; phylum Chordata; class Amphibia; order Anura; family Ascaphidae; genus Ascaphus; species Ascaphus truei. The sequence goes on along the minus strand of NC_134493.1, from coordinate 29,121,228 downwards.
CCAGCTCAGGTACGGCTTTAAGGTTACACTCGCTCTCAGTACAATATTTGTGTTTTAAAGTTTGTTAAATTCATAACTTTTTTTTTTTGCCAGTCGCTACCGTCTGAAATTTGCAGCAAATGTTTGTTGCACGCAACTCTAGCCAGCATGAGATGGCCTATTACAGGGGAAGACAAGCTCGGTCCTCGAGAGCCACCAACAGGTCAGGTGTTAAGCAGATCCGTTCTAGAGCACAGGTGGCTCAATCAAAATGACTTAACTACTTATGGAGCCACCTGTGCCAGGATCTCCTTAATACTGTACCTAGCCTGTGCCAGGATCTCCTTAATACTGTACCTAGCCTGTGCCAGGATCTCCTTAATACTGTACCTAGCCTGTGCCAGGATCTCCTTAATACTGTACCTAGCCTGTGCCAGGATCTCCTTAATACTGTACCTAGCCTGTGCCAGGATCTCCTTAATACTGTACCTAGCCTGTGCCAGGATCTCCTTAATACTGTACCTAGCCTGTGCCAGGATCTCCTTAATACTGTACCTAGCCTGTGCCAGGATCTCCTTAATACTGTACCTAGCCTGTGCCAGGATCTCCTTAATACTGTACCTAGCCTGTGCCAGGATCTCCTTAATACTGTACCTAGCCTGTGCCAGGATCTCCTTAATACTGTACCTAGCCTGTGCCAGGATCTCCTTAATACTGTACCTAGCCTGTGCCAGGATCTCCTTAATACTGTACCTAGCCTGTGCCAGGATCTCCTTAATACTGTACCTAGCCTGTGCCAGGATCTCCTTAATACTGTACCTAGCCTGTGCCAGGATCTCCTTAATACTGTACCTAGCCTGTGCCAGGATCTCCTTAATACTGTACCTAGCCTGTGCCAGGATCTCCTTAATACTGTACCTAGCCTGTGCCAGGATCTCCTTAATACTGTACCTAGCCTGTGCCAGGATCTCCTTAATACTGTACCTAGCCTGTGCCAGGATCTCCTTAATACTGTACCTAGCCTGTGCCAGGATCTCCTTAATACTGTACCTAGCCTGTGCCAGGATCTCCTTAATACTGTACCTAGCCTGTGCCAGGATCTCCTTAATACTGTACCTAGCCTGTGCCAGGATCTCCTTAATACTGTACCTAGCCTGTGCCAGGATCTCCTTAATACTGTACCTAGCCTGTGCCAGGATCTCCTTAATACTGTACCTAGCCTGTGCCAGGATCTCCTTAATACTGTACCTAGCCTGTGCCAGGATCTCCTTAATACTGTACCTAGCCTGTGCCAGGATCTCCTTAATACTGTACCTAGCCTGTGCCAGGATCTCCTTAATACTGTACCTAGCCTGTGCCAGGATCTCCTTAATACTGTACCTAGCCTGTGCCAGGATCTCCTTAATACTGTACCTAGCCTGTGCCAGGATCTCCTTAATACTGTACCTAGCCTGTGCCAGGATCTCCTTAATACTGTACCTAGCCTGTGCCAGGATCTCCTTAATACTGTACCTAGCCTGGGGTGTCTCTTGAGGACTGAGCTTGTCCACTCTTGGATTATTGTATTACCCAGGGCAGGGTTGTGATGGCGCAGGATTTTTTTGGGGAGGGCGTGGGCAGTTGCACAGGCCCCGCGCTGTTCCCCAAGGCATTTCAATTAAATGCCGGGGATCTTGTGAAGCCTCTGTAACCTACTTACCGGGATACAGAAGCCATGGCAACGCCGCAGGACCATGTGATGTCACATGACCCCACGGCGTCATTTGACGCCTGTTGCCATGGCGACGGGGTCATGTGACTTCACCCGCAGCGTCATTTGACGCCAGTAAAAAAAGTAAGGGGGGCGCGAGAACCTGGGGGAGCCGGCAGGGGGGCGCAGCTCCAAAAGTTTGCTTTACCCTGACCCAGGGTATACTGCACACTGCAGACTCCATCATGCATTGCCCAAAAGGCGGACAGTCTGATGGGGCGTCCCAAGAGCTGCTCCCCTCTGTACAGGACCAGAGTGCTAAGGGTTACCATTTGCTTGTGCTTTGTGGAATGGCAACCCCACCCACTAGAATGTTAATGAGCCAAGAGGACACAAATAACTTTTTGGTCACAGCTGCATTGAAAATCAACCACCCCAGTGTACATCTTCGTTGCCCCAAAGGCGGACAGCCTTTGGCACAGCCGAAGGGCAGCCAAAGGGTGTGAACCATTTGCTGCCATTCGCTGCTGTTTGGTGATGTTAAAGTGATGTTAAAGCTGCTCTATATCAATCGGAAAATCACCCGCCCATTATCCCCTGTACCCAATTTTCCAATTCTATCTGTCCATGAAATGTCTGTGAATTGACTTTAACCCTGTTCTTTTAATGTAACTGTGACAGGGTGAATGAACGTCACCAGGCATATACCTGGCAAACCTATGTTTAGGCTTGCAGTGCAGCAGTGACGAGGTTAAGTTGGGAAGGGCTGCTTAATTAGTCTGACACCAGCTGCATGATCAAGGTGTTTTAAAACCCCCAGGCTGTGCACACATGCATGCTAGCTGGTCAGGAGAGAGGACTGAAATACTGAGGAGATTACTGCTAGAAGGTCTGTTTGCAAAGTACATGTTTTATGAACGGTCTGTGTCCTACATGCTGAAGAGAAGCTGCTTTGTTTGCCATGCTGAAGAGAAGCTATTTTGTTTTGTGTGCTGTATGTTTTTTTTAAGGCTCAATGAATAAGCCTTGTCAAGAGACCTCGCGTGTGTAGTTGCATGTACCCTGCCACAGTAACCATGTATTGTTATAACTCTGTGCCCAGGACATACCTGAAAACAAGAGGTAACTCTCAATGTATTACTTCCTGGCAAAACATTTTTGCACTAAGCACTTTAGCCACCAGGGGGCGAAATACTAACGATTGAGTAGAGATCTGTGAATCTTTGTCACAAAATGTGCTCTTTTTAAGCTACGAAAGAAGCTGCAGCGGAGTGAGAGTTTGCACGCGATTCACCGCGTATGCAGTCGGTGGGCATTGCAATTTTGTTTTTAAATGCTAATTTCCAAAATTCTCTAAAATCACTAGATTCACTTAATTCTGAGGCTAGGAATAGGACACTCCCCATGTTTCACTTGCGTCTGGCGATATTCTCTGAGAGCTTCCTCATTTGGTGACATTATTTGTTTTTGAGACTTGGAGAAACATTTCACAGGGATTTTGGGGTGGAGGGAGAACGCTTACATTTAGCAACTGCATTTAGTACAGTTTTGTACATTTCTACAAAATCTGCAAAGACCATGTTATAAAATATAGTTCTAAACTATTGCATTTATAAACACTACAAAAAGTTAATGCAACTTCCCGGCAGATACATAGGGACGTGTGCTCATTTAAATAAACGTGTTGGTGTGTAATACTTCGTATCAATAAACGTACTCATGTATTCACACCATTGTATAATGATCACTAGTGTACATGTCATTATGTTAAAATTGCATTATAAGATGATTACCAGTAAGTAAATGGTCCCTTTTGTATTAACTCATTTAGGCCCAGATCCACAAAAGAGTGCTAGCTTTAGCACGCCTTTATTTTCTAATGTATATGAATGGAAGCTGAGGCATGCTAAAACTTAGCACCCTTTTGTGTATCTCCGCCATAGAGCTTGTGTGCATTGCGACAACGAACACGGGGGGTTACTTTTCTTGGGTTATGGAATAAGGCAGATTTTAAGAAGGGAAAGCTTTGTGCATAGCATCAGTTTATGTAGGAAAAAATGTCCTTGGGAACTTGTGTGCCAAAAAGCGGTATATTTGTGCACCAAGCCTTTTTGATGTTGTAAAGGGAAGGGGACCCTACAGTGGCTCAATTTCTGCCTACATTACTATTTTCTTTCAATAAGATAAAACAGTTGTGAGCACAGTCACATTTCTCAGACAGGTCAAAAACCCTGTCTTTCCCCTTTATCTCTTAGCATGCAATGTTTCCACTGCAGCCAGGGATTCTGGGTAATGACCTGCAAATTAGCACTAACTGTGTGTCACCTTTTTTGCTTCTTATCAATTTTAACCTGGATCAACTATAAGCCTCTGCCTGCCGCATTGCACAGCTTATCAGCACAGCCTGGGTTACAGAAGAAAAACCTCTATTAAAAGACATCTGCAGTATAGCAGTGGGGAGTTTAGCTAGAAATTACTTGGAGATAAACGTTTAATAAAACGTGTCACTTTTGTGTAGCAGTTAGGGCATTAAAAGAAAACATTTTAACGCTAAACTGATGCTAAGTAAGACTTTTTGCATATGTATCTGACGGCATCCGTGCATGAAGATATTTTGCTCACTGTGTGCCAGGGACTACGTTTTGGCGTGATTATATGGAGCAAGAAAACGAGTTGGTAATGCCCATATGATTAAATGTATCAGCAAACTCTGAATCATTTTCCTTTTTTGTATTTTTATATACATCACAAATATCGTGTGTGTGTGTGTGTGTGTGTGTGTGTGTGTGTGTGTGTGTGTGTGTGTGTGTGTGTGTGTGTGTGTCAGGTTACTCTGTCCGGTAAGAAATGTGAGATAATACCGGATATGTATGTATGCGGGGGGGGACAGTATGTATGTGTGCAGCCAATCAGGATGGAGGTGGCAGGAGCCTACTATGTGTAATAGTGTCTCCTGTGTTGTGTGTGTATTTGTCCTGTTTTGCCCTGGTGTGTGTATTTGTACTTGTACTGTGTGCGTGTGCGTGTGTGTTTTTTCTGGCTGTCATGTAGGGGTGATAATGACAGGGAGGGGGGTGAGAGGGTATGAAGGGAGGGGGGTGAGAGGGGAGGGGGGTGAAGGGAGGGGGGATGAAGGGAGGCGGGTGAGAGGGGATGAAGGAAGGAGGGTGAGGGAATGAAGGGAGGAGGGTGAGAGGGAATGAAGGGAGGGGGGTGAGAGGGGATGAAGGGAGGGGGGTGAGAGAGGATGAAGGGAGGGGGGTGAGAGAGGATGAAGGGAGGTGGGGTGAGAGAGGATGAAGGGAGGCGGGGTGAGAGAGGATGAAGGGAGGGGGGTGAGAGGATGAAGGGAGGGGGGTGAGAGGATGCATGGAAGGGGGGTGAGAGGATGCATGGAAGGGGGGTGAGAGGATGAAGGGAGGGGGGGGGGATGAGAGAGGATGAAGATATATATTTTTATTTATTTATTTATAAACATATTTTACCAGGAAGTAATACATTGAGAGTTACCTCTCGTTTTCACGTATGTCCTGGGCACAGAGTTATAACAATACATGGTTACATTAAAAGAACAGTTATACAGTCAGTTCACAGACATCTCATGGAAAGATAGAGTTGGAAAAGGGCTGGTGAGTTTCAGATTGAAATAGAGCAGCTTTAACATCACTTTAACATCACCAAACGGCTCACACCCTTTGGCTGCCCTTCGACTGCACCAAAGGCTGCCCGCCTTTGGGGCAACGTAGATGTACACTGGGGTGGTTGAGATTCAATGCAGCTGTGAACAAACAGATAACAGGTATTAGAGGGGAGGGAAGGTGAGAGAGGATGAAGGGAGCGGGATGAGGGGGGGTTGAGAGAACTGGGAGGGTGAGAGGATAAGGGGAGAGGATGAGTACAACAATCTTGGAATTTGTGGGAGGAGCAGTAAGATCAGTATTGCTCGCCATGTACAGTATGACTGCAGGTCAGTTATTTATAAATGATCTGACCATTACGTCATTTGTTCTAAATTTCACTCAAAGCATGCACCAATTTGCATTCATTTTCACTATTTCATATTCTATTTCCTAAAAAAATCCTTGGAAGGGCGCTCCCTCTCAAAGTTTTTTTACGAAACAGAATATAAATTGGTGTAAATTGGTAAATGCTTGGAGTGAAATTTAGAAAAAATTACGTAACAGGTTATTTATAAATAATATTCTCCCCCCCCCAACAATTCTCGCGCGCGCGCGTCGCTTCTTTTACCATTTTGTCCTGTATTTTTGGACAAGCCACCAGGCAATTCTACTGTAGGTGTGTGTGATATAACACCTCCCATTTCGAGAGCTGACTTAAACAATACTGCTACAGATATAGAGATACCTTTATGTGAATTTAAGTTTTAGTCTTCTTGTAAGTGGGCATTATCTTCCCCTCTACTTTTTATTAATAAATCCCATTGTTTTTGGTAATGCACTTGGGCTGTGCGCTGTTTTCTTGTTTTTATATATATGTACACGCCAGTAGCTCTTGCTTCTTTCACCATGTGTTATTTGGGTTTTCAGGGCTAATACATACTGATGGATATTGTTTCTGTGCAGGTTTGGTACAGGGAGGATGTTTGCCATGAGAACCCTGAAGGCTCATCCTGGTCTGAAATAGACACCCCCGGTGAAGCTGTGCAGATCAGCTGCGGTCCTTATGACATTTTATGGGCTTCTCTCTGGGAGGGTCAAGCCATAGTGAGAGAAGGCATTGGCCGGAATAACCCACAAGGTAAACTCTACAAGGCTTCAATTATTTACTGCGCCTATTACAGTCGTACAACTGCAGAAAACGCTTTAATATGGACATGATGCTGGATGCCCTTGGAGGAGCACTTGGGGACATCAGCGTGACGTTCCTAAGATTTTACATCCCTGTGACGCTGTGGTGATTCCTCTAATGATGCAGGTGGTGGTGCACATCCACAAAATAATCAGACAAAAATATTTCCTTTTGTGTGAATGATTTCTCCATGATCCTGTTCATGTATTTTGTTTTTTCCCCCCATGAAATACCCCAATGCAGAGCATTCCTCCCTTGCATTGCTCAACAGCACATTGCAAAGTCCCATGCAGTGACTTTTTCGGCATTGACGGGATAAAGAAGGTAACACGATGTGTTTCTCCTGGTAGGAAGCTCTTGGACGATTGTGGAAGCTCCGACGCCTGAGAACGGGATCGTGCATGTGTCTGTCGGAGTAAATGTGGTGTGGGCCGTGACAAAGGACCGGAAAGTAAGACGGCAAACTGTAATGTTAGGGCTGAAATGTTTCACAACATGCAGAGGTGTCAACCGCCAACCTCAACCAGGGGGTCCTTCATCTAAATATGTCTTTAATGGCTAAACCCTTTCCACGCACTCCGTTGAAGTCTACGAGATTGAGGATGGTAAAACATTAGTAAGACTGACTCCAAATCAGTGAGACTCACAGAACATCAATAAGTTGACATGTCTGCATAATGAGATACAATAACACAAAGAAAGAACAATCCTTAAAATTATCTGTGACCACTTTGTCATTTTGATGTTTTTATGACATGGTTTAACAAAAATATATTGTTTTTAATGATTGTTTTTGTGCTAAGCTATGTGTGCCCACTTCTTCATTACAGCAGGGCTATCGTCTCAGCCCCTTTTTAGTAAGTAAGAGCCGCTTTACTGTCAGATGGGAACATTATGCCTATTTAGCGTTTCCTACAGAAGACATGTTGAAGCTTTGTATATCTTTTACCTAGTAACACCTGTGCATAATCAGCTTTGCTGAATTGTCATCTAAAGTGCCTTATATTGTCACGAGAAAGTGGCAGAATAGTGTGGACTGATTCATTAAAGGAGCAATTATGCATCACAACATAGATTGCAAGGACATGAACACCATGGAAATGCGCATGACACGTCGCAATAATCATAGTTCAACACATGAAAGCATTTTAAGCATTTAAGCATTTGCTTAAAGAAGCAAATGAATAGCACTGTGGATATTCTAAACACGATACATAAAGCTTGGCCCCCTGCAGACGCACTTACCAGAACTCCCTCCTACTGTCTCTGTACGTTCTCCCTACCTACCAGCTAGACTGTAAGCTCCTCGGGGCAGGGACTCCTCTTCCGAAATGTTACTTTTATGTCTAAAGCACTTATTCCCATGATCTGTTATTTATATTATCTGTTATTTATTTGATTACCACATGTATTACTACTGTGAAGCGCTATGTACACTAATGGCGCTATATAAATAAAGACATACAATACAATACAATTTGAGTGCTCCAACCAGTGAATCCTGTGTCGCAGTACATCAGGGATCCTCAGCCAGTTCTACAACCAAAGTATTTCATTTTGCAATCCTTTATAGAGTCCAATGGCCACACAAGACTCTTTGCGAGCCGCCGGTTAAAGGACCATGCCATATATGATTGGCCATCAAATACAAGGATTATTTTCTTTCAATTGTATTTGATGGTCTTCTAGAACTTGCCAGTTCTGAACAACATCTCACAGCTGTAGACCAGTACCAAGCAACATTTAGCACTACTAGAGTTGAATGGGGCTGCAAGGACCCCCGCTGTGTTAATCCGATGGGCCATTAGTCTGGCTGCAGAATCTCACAGAAATGTTGCAGTGTTACTGTGAAATAGCCACAGTATTTTCCCAGGCAAGTCGTCGGATTCTGGTGGCTGCAGCATCTGTACGTGTAGAAAATTAAGGACCTGACATATATTGTTTTCCTCCCAGGTGTGGTTCAGAAGAGGTGTGAACTCACACAATCCATGTGGCACAAGCTGGATAGAGATGGTTGGAGAAATGGCGATGTTGAACGTGGGACTAAATGATCAGGTAATGTCACATGCAAACACATTTTTTTGGTTTGCTGTGTCCTAACGTTCCCCGTTGCCTGTGACAATCTCGGATGTTTAAATATATATCAGAGGTGTACAGTGCTTTAATTTCACTGGTTTTCCCTGACAACCTATTTGATTGAAAGGATGTCTGCGTCAACTCTTTGTTGCTATGGGTGGTACCACAGCATTGCATGGATTTATTTATTAAAGGCTCTTGGTGGCAGAACTGGGGTAACAGCACCAAATGTAAAAAAAAAAACTTGACACAAAGGGATACATCTCATGACGCTTATTTTCCTAGATTGCAACCGGGAGGCCTTGATAAGAAATCCCCCAAAGATTTGCTTAATAGTTGGCATGAATTTTTAAGTATAAGGAATTCTGTGGTTACATGGTGGTTTTCAGATGATAACAGCTCTGTACATTTTACTGAAGACATGTCCGGTTTCTTGCATTGACTGACTGCAGGTTTGGGGAGTAGGATATGATGACCGAGCTGTATATTTCCGTCAAGGTGTCACACCAAGCGAACTCAGTGGTAAAACTTGGAAAGCTATAGTGGTACCCAGGGAAAATGAGCGATCAAACACAGGAAGTTCTTCCAGCCTACTCAGGTAACCATCAATTAATGCGGATCCCACTAGCTAGATAGAGGGCTATGAGAGTTCAAAATATCCTGCTGAGACTGTTCTGTGACCGCGAGTGGACGCATGTATATTTACATATACAACCCATGTATGGCTCTGTAAGTAGATCCTTCAAAGATATACTTTAGATAAGGATTCTACTGACTTATAGCTATTCCCCTTAACAATTGGGATATCACTGATATTGATACCAGTCACAGTCAATTAGCTTACATTGGGGTGTGTCTAATTACATCCTGTGTCAGCTACTTTTTTGGCAGATCTCTCATGTAGTGCTACACATATATGATATCACACAGTACAACCTAGTACAACTGCTATACCAAGCAGGAATACCCTCTTTCTACCTCTAGACTTAGCCCCTTTTGGGTTTTTTTCTTTGCTACACATTTAAACTGTACTTACGTTTGGGTGTAACTATACATTTTTTGTAAGATTCGCCCAGCACACTTGGCTTACTGGGGTTAATAGACCCAAGCCATTTGACATATAGAGATACTGTACTTTGTATTTGCGCACTTCTTTAGGTTTTAAATCATTCATATGTTTACTTATTTTGAATAAAGATGTGTTATTTTTGATTAGTAGAATAGAGTGCATCATTTAGGGATTCTCTTTCTCCTTGATACCAATAACCATCAATTAAATCAAACATAGTATTGTAAAAGGCATTTGTTTGAAAGTGTACTACAAGAACATCTAAAAAGGTCTGGTGCAAAAACATTGATCATGAAAATTCTTCTTGGTACGCCAACACCTAACACAACCTTTATCTCACTGGAGGTTTTTTTTGTTTACCGAACATTTTTAGTAGCTACACTTTATGGGTCGAAGAGGTAATAATAATTGAGCTTTTGAGTAGTAACAGAACAGGACACCTCAGGAACTGGGCTACCTTTTTAGCTACTGGACACTAGAGATGTGGAGAATCAGATAGTAACCAACCTCTTGCAGGGCATCAATGTAAAAGTTTGCAATGATG